>NC_137916.1:20268894-20388894 GCF_963457725.1 Sprattus sprattus
CGCATATTTGTGGACCATCCAGGGTCACTGGTTCCCTCTAAAAACATTGGAAACAGGATGTGTACCTGGAGCTCACAGTTGGCATGGAAACAAAGGGTGGGTTTTGGAGGGGGGGTGCAAAAACAGCCATTTATTACTAAAACATGGACACACACACACAGCATGTGGGGACTCTGGGCCTCTGGACTGTTTTCACTGCAGTGATGAGGAGGTGTGAATATCTTCTGACGGCCTGCACGCTTGCAGATAACCCCGTCATGGAAACCACTGCCAGGAGCACTTGGCAGGCCTCAGATTAGCCTGTTTCAGTCCGCCTCACTCATCCTGCACAGATTTGGGTTTGTTGACACATTGTGTCGCTAAGCGCCAGAGATGAGGTCATAAAGGAGCACACAGCTGTGTCTAGGAGCCTTGAAGAAGGTGACGCCTGAGACACGGCTCAGAAAAGATTGGGAGCACAAAGCCCCCTCTGTCATGATACTTCCCTGGTTGTTTCAAAGGCGGCTGTTACCTTTAAGGTTCGTATTATTGAATAATCACATTTGTATGTCATTTTATCATTTCTGATGTTATGTGTTCCAAGAATTCCTTTCCAGTTCTCAGAATGGGATAATCATTTTGTTACTCAGCCCCCATCATTTTTTAAGTACTTTGTGGTTTCGACATTGTACACTCTTTTTTTATTTCAATGGTGCTCTATTTTAAGAAGAAACCTGGCCACAAGCTCAGCATCAGGCCATGCAGTTGAGGGCATTCAGGGTTGAGATAGGACACATAGTCTAATCCTCCTCACAGCCCATGTTAGCCCTAACCTAGTCCAAGAGCATCCACCCACTGGACTATATAAACTATGGGTAAAGATCTATCAACCTCACACACCCACTGGACTATCTTAACCATGGGTAAAGATCTATCAACCTCACACACCCACTGGACTATCTTAACCATGGGTAAAGATCTATCAACCTCACACAGACATGTCCAGAAGGAGGGAGGACACACATACACACATACTGGAGGATCTCAGATCGCCTTTGAACCAGTTGTGCATGACGGACGGCAGGGCAGTGGAAATTGAAATAGTCCCAAATGACAACATCACATGATGGCTGCTCTGGCCCCTGTCTCTTCCTGTTGACTGACATGATCCCAAACACCAGTGAGAGACACCAGCTGATGTGCGGTGCTGGTAGATCCCAGGTGGCATAGGAGTGGAGATCCCACCCATGGCTGATAGAGATGCAAGATCGAGTGTAACATTGGAGTATAACATTGCCTCAAAGACCAGACTAGGTAGCCATTAATGTTCTAAGAAAAGCACAAGCATACGTGAAACAGATGTGAGGTAATATAATGGGCTAATTACAAGAATTACCCAGACTCTCTGTTTGAAAGTGTTTCAATAAAAAGCAAAGGTTTCTTTTTGTTGTTGTTTGTTGTTGCTGAAGTCTGTCAAAACACATGCACATTTGGGTTGTGCTTTTAATTAGCCTGTAATGCTCTGCCACCTTCTTTTTCATTTGGTATGTTTATAGGCAGATCCTTGCCCGACAAGAGAGATGAGCACGTGGGTGGGTGTTATAGCATCAAGCTGTAGGAAATCTGATCATATACGTATACGTCACACATCAACATCACCGGCTTTTTGAATTAGTATATACTACAGTCTGTGCTTCTACCCCACAGACTGAACTCATTTACAGCAAATACAGGTGAACCTTCTTGAACAGCATCACATAATTACACGCCCCAGGGGTATCCTTGGAGAGTCTCTGTAACCTCTCTATAACCTCTCCCTCTCTATTGGTCTCTCTTTAACCTGTGCCTTCTTGTATGTGTGTGTACATCAACCTACTGCTAAGCAGAACCAGCAAACCATCTCCGTGAGGATGTTTTTTTTTCTAAAATGTCTCACTACCAATAACATTGTGCTTGGCTTTATGAAAACATCCTATCCGTTCTGCCCTCCTCTGTCAGGGTACATGGCCACCGTGGCACCTCAAGAGTCACTTCCCTACACTAAATCAGTCATACTACATTAACCAGGAGCAGGCAAGAGTGGAATCTCCAGTCAGTAGAACAGTAGCTGTGCTTTGGCTGCCAGAGGGCTCCAGTGTTTGCTGAGAGAAGGGGAGGCCTCAGTCTCAACCCTCCCCAGCCCCTGGTCTCCTCATCGGGTCCGGTGTTTATCAAACTGCCTGGCCAGCTGTCCTCCAGCACAGCAGCTCTGACTTTTTGAGAGCCTGTCAGCTCACTGGCTTGTCCCTTGCTGACATGGCACTTGACAGGACGGGTGAATGAGAGACGGTTAAAGGCTAACGTTCATTTTTCATCTGCTTGTCTCTGTGTGCGCTTGTTGGCTGGGGAGGGGGAGGGCAAATCCTAGTTCACCTTGGAAACTGCCACTGGTTTTTCTTTGTCTTTCCCCCTCTGCCGTCTGCAGTGCCAGTGAGTTCTTTCCTGTCTTTCCTCAGTGCTTTTAGCCCCTCTTATTTCTCTTGTCAGAGACTCAACATTCCCCCAGAAACCCTTAGCTGGCTCACCAATGTCCCTCTGGTCTCACTCAGGTCTCTCTTCCCTCTGTCTCCTCCTCCTCCTCCTCCTCCTCCTTCTCTCTCTCTTTCATTCTCTGTCTCTCTTTCCCCACCTCCACACCATGCCTCCCTCCTTTTCTTTATCTCTCCAGTTCTTTATTTTCCTCTCCTTCCCCTCGCACAGTGCCCTGCTTCTTAGGGAAACATTTCATGGTGGGAGTGACCGTTGGAGGGGGAGCGCTCAATGCCAAAGCCCACAGACCTCTTTCCACTAAACACAAGGAGTTGCTGTGGAGATAGAATCACATATGGATAAATTGGGTTTGCTTTCCCTGTCTCCTAGTTTTTCATGGCATGCCCTCTTTCTATCTTTGTCCCCCTGTCTCTGCCTCCCACCCTCTCTCTTTCTCTTGCGCTCTCTCTCTCTCTTTTTCTTTCTTTCGTTCTTTGTGCTCTTGTTTTGCTGAGCCGTTCCAGTGTTCTCCCTGAGATGGCTCATTGTCTGGTTTTTATCTGTGAGCCTCATATGATTTGTACGGTAATGGCTCCAGCTATTTGGAACATGGATGCCAGTGAGCAGAATAAGATCATATCTCCTCCTGGCATGTCCCTGTCTGAGGCCCCCACTCCCCCAATCCTCCACCCCCACCCCCACCCCCACCCCCACCGCCGATCAGAGGCGAGCAGTGAATTCATGTCAGATTTCTCCGTTTACTCCGCTAGCCGGTTTACTTTTCCGCGTTCCCCTTTAGTGGCGACAGGAGAGAAGCCATGCTGTGACTAATGCAATGCCAGCGCTGGATATGCCGTGCCCACACTGCCCAAGTCCTTTGAATGATGGAGTGGGTACAGAGCATTTGGCATCAGCTCTCTCCCTTGTCATGGTTTCTGTCAAGACCCAGAGCCTTATGTGGAATCCTGTGTGTGTGTGTGTGTGTGTGTGTGTGTGTGTGTGTGTGTGTGTGTGTGTGTGTGTGTGTGTGTGTGTGTGTGTGTGTGTGTGTTTGGGAAGAAAATTCAGTGTAACTTGGCTGTTTATCCCTACCCGTCATGATTCATATTTACCCACGCTGAGGAAATGGCTGCTTTCACTCTCCTCACCTCGTGGCTCCTATGTGCTTCCAAAGGTTTGGGTGAAAACTAGTGCAGATTTATCCACCGACGTCTGGAGAAGTGAGCTGAGGCAGTAAACATATGTAATCCTGAGGGGTGATGGGAGGGGGGGTTGATTGGATCGGGCTATAGCATGGCCAGGCTACCGTACATACAGCATGCAGTATTTCTCTGTAAAGCAGCAGTAGTCAAAAACACAAACGACTACCCCCCCCCCCCCCCCTCCAAGGCCAACACACAATGGGCCTCTGCAGTCATAAATGCGCCAAAAACTGTGACCCAGCTGCACTGAATGATTTGCAGCACTGCACACAGTTCTATATTTTTAGAGGATGGGAGGGGGGGGTAAGCAGAAGAACAAAAGAGGCTTTGTTTGAGGCAAGGAACCTTAGCAGAGAGCAGGTTTATGAGAGCGTAGTAGAGAGCGGGTAGGGTAGGTGTAGAGGTGGGTCAGCAAACTTCCACTATTTAAATATGGTCGGTGTTTGTGATTGGATGACAGCTTCCATGTGCACTTGATTTAACCTGCTGATGTTTCATGGGGTGACCCAGAGGTTGTGTGTTGGACGTTCACTTTGAGTTGACAGCTATCCACATCTTTCATGTTTCAAGCTCTCAAACTATAACTCAGCCATGATAAGAAAATAAATAATGCAGATTGTGGAAACATTTTTGGAACATCATATTACATGGAACAGAAGAGAACATTTAGTTCCATTTCTTTCCTGAAGATATAAGCTGACACACATCAACTTTTCATATTTAGGAAGCTGACAAAACACCCCCAAAAAAACTTGACAGCAACTTTCTTTGCTCTGAGGAGAAGGGTTCCTTCTCTCTCTCTCCCTGCCCTCGGCTCCTCGGGCCTCGCTGTGTGTCAGGGGTTCCAACTCTCTCTTGCTCTGTTCTGTAGATCACGGCGCTTAAAATGTTCCCTGGAAGGTGCGAGGGCGGTGAGTTCCAGCGTGTGTGAGTAATCGCACAAGAGCAACAACAGCCCGAGAAATTCATCATAAATTCTTCTTGTGAAGGAACAGAATCCCCGGCCGCAATCATGCGCGGAATACTTCAGCGGGCCGAGAGAGAGTGAGAGTGAGGGAGTGAGAGAGAGAGCGAGAGAAAGAGAGAGAGAAAGAGGGAGAGAGAGAGGTTGCTGTGCCAAGTTTGAGACGGGGGCTTTCTTAATCCCCTTCAAACCATCGTGTGTACCGGCGGGTATGGCTCTCTCTGAGACAACAAAGTACATTTAATCATAAATAAAACATTTGGACTAATACTTTAAGAAATATACATTGAGTGGAGACCATTGAAGTTAATCCCCTGCAATCCCCTGCAATCTGCTGCATACCCCCATCTATAAATCTTACGTGGTGTGTGTGTGTGTGTGCGTGCGTGCGTGCGTGCGTGCGTGTGTGTGTGTGTGTCTGTTTGAGGACTCTGGAGGTGAACGCACTTTGTGATGGTAGACTAAATTGAACCAGATGTAGTGAATGGAATATGCAGAGTTTTTTTGTGCTGAGGTAATTCTTGGGCCTGTTCTTGAGCTATATATTCATACACACACAGCCACACACACACACACACACACCACACACACACACCACACACACCACACACACACACACACACACACACACACACACACACACACACACACACACACACACACACACACACACACACACACACACACACACACACACACACACACACACACAGGCATGTGACTCCAGACTTATGGAGATGCTATTATCTTAATAGTCACATGAATGACATCCCAGTTGTGGAAAACTCTGAAACACTTGGCTCCGATGTTGTGGTTATGTTATATGTACTGTGCAAGGCATGTGTAAGCAAACTTATAAAATTGTTATATTGATGTTTCCTGTGGCTGTTTTTCATTGAAAAAAAATACAGTCATACAGTCATACTCAACATACTCAACAAACATAGTGCACACGCATGGCCGATAACACACAGTATACACTCTATTCTATTGTATTATAATATATGTACATATATATTCTATTGTATTATAATATATGTACATATATATTCCATTGTATTATAATATAGTACGTATACATATATATATATATATATACACACAGAGTACACACAGAGGAATGCCAGGTTTTTGCATTTAAGCTGCCACTTAGTAGAACTGGCAGTACTCTCAGACTGGGGGAGGGGGGGGGGGGGGGGGGGCACACTTAAAAGGTGGTTTATGTCACATATATCCTGCTGCATGTGGATAATTCATGGGGTAATAAATACAGTTCTGCCATCCAGGCCTCTCCTTGAACCTTCTCCGCCATCCCTGCCAGTCGAATGTTTTGCCAGGTTTCACAGGGGGAGACAAAAATAACGTATTTGTAAATTACATGTTTTCCCTTTTGCCCCACCGACTCATTGACTCCAAGCAATGGTAATTGGGTAATGCAGTTGGATTGCAATTTAATGCTATAGTTTGGCATCCAACAAAGTGATCCCGATACATTCCTGGCTCAAGGAGGTGATTGAAACCATTATTGTTCAGGGTTGAAGCCCAAATGAATAGAGCTATTACTGTTTTTGCACATGCTCAGTGCTGTACCAGCCATCTTGCTTCTCTCTCACTCTCTAACCTCCCCCTCTCTATCTCTCTCTTCTCTCTCACTCTGTAACTCACCCTCTCTATCTCTCTCTTCTCTCTTACTATGTCGTTCGCCCCGGCCTCTATTCCTCAATTTTTTAAATCCTCCTCTGTCTATGCTTGAGTGCAGCCATCAACCAGTTGGCAGATCCGCACCATATCAACTTCTCCGATTTTTTTATTTTATTTTTTTGCTCGGCCCAGAAAACTTTCCAGGCCGGGGCCCTGCGTGCGCTTGTCTTGGCTGCAGAAAGGGGTTCGCTGAGCGCTCTTCTGTGAGCCAGATCAGCAGAAAAGCTCCAGGATCCTCGGAGCTCTCTCCTTTCATCTGTGTGGGCCTTGAGGGCCACCCTGAGGTCCGGGGGACAGAACCGAACCAACGCTCCTCGCTCCACTCCGATCCTATCCGATCCGTGTGTAAATAGAAGCTCTGCGGCTCTCTCGCTCGGCCGCCCGCACTCCTGGTGCAGCGCGGGGCGAAAACAAAAACCTGAGAAATCCCCGGGGTTCAACGGGAGAGAAAAGCTCAAAGACAACATTACGCCCTGGCCGTGTCATCCAGAGTGCATGACTTCATCTGCCGCTCTGAAAACAAACACATCGCTAAGCCAGAGAGTGAGAAAGAGATAGAGAGAGAGAGAGAGAGAAAGAAAGAGGGAGAGAAAGATTGTTGTGAAAGCAGAGAGAGAAGGGTGATAGAGAGAAGGAGATTGAAAGAGGGAAAGATTGTTGCCAGAGGTGAGTGTGTGTGATAGAGAGAGAGAGAGAGAGAGAGAGAGAGGAAGGTAGCTGCTGGAACTTGCCTCTTTCCTCTCGCATACATATTAGCACACGTAAACTCACACACACGCCTGCCAGCGCAGTCAGCACCACAAAGGAGACTTCTGTCCGCGACCCCCGTGTCCCTTTACCACATGCAAATTCTGTGTGTGTGTGAGGGGGGAGCAAAGCTTTGCATATCCTAACGTTTCCGGAGAGCAAAAACTCGGGGAAGCAAACAGGCATGTGTCTCGTGTCCTCTTGGCCCGGCACAGTGCGATTGTCCTGTGTTTGAGCGAGAGAGAGAGAGAGAGAGCGAGAGAGAGAGAGACATTCAGTCCACTTGTTCAGGGGTGAAAGTCAGGCGGCCATGTTTGCCTTTTCTAACATCCAAGGTGTTGGGTCGTGTGTGTGTGTGTGCCTTCCCGGACCCCAGGGTTCAGCCACAGCTTGACTGACTGAGTCCATTACTATTGATGAAGCCTGGCCCAGACAAAAACCGGTTGGACTTCTTTTGAGTCGAGGTGTGAGTGTGTGTGTGGGGGGGGGGGGTTGGGGGGGGGGGCGATTCAGGAGCGTGACTGTGCCCAGAGGACTCATTTCGGGGGGCCTGCCCGGCACCCGTGCCCTCGTTCCCCTTCATACCAACCCCCCATCCCAGGGCACCCCTGTTTCCAGTCATTACCAACGCAGACCCTGCGCAGAGGGCCGGAAATTGTTAAACCACAGGTTTTCCAGGAGGCCCACTACAGAGGCTGCCTGTGTGGAAGACGGACTTTGGAGGAGGTGGAGGAAAGGAGGAGGAAAAGGAGAGGAGAGAAGGAGGAGGAAAAGGAGAAGGAGAACCAGAAGGAGAAGGAGTCGTGCTGTCTGAAGAGGGGAAGGGAGGAGTCGTTATTTTCAGGACTGTTGTACCAGCAGTTGTGATTGATGTATTTTTTTTTTCCCCTCCTCGAATGAGTGTCTGGGGAGAATGTGGAAGGTATGCGGACCCTCTTGGCATGAAGGCATGTAAGACAGACTGGGAGCATGAGGTGTGCTCTCTCTCACTTCTCCTCGGGCTCCTCCAGGATAAAAGGTCTAATCCAGCTCCCCTTTTTCAAGCCCCCGGTAATGTCCCAGTTCACTGAACAGGAAGCTCATTCAGGGGCTGACCAGGCCGCACCTTTCCTCTGCTGTGCTGGGAGCAGGGGGGGGCCGCCCCTCTGTTTTACGTCCAGTCGGACCTAGGGGGGTAGGAGCTGGTGGCAGCTCCTCCAGACCCAGTTTTGTCAGCTCAGGGGAGCCACGCTCGTGCGTCAGCTGGGGATCAAGCTGGTTTTGTTGGGCTGGGCCCGGGACCACGCTGCCTCCCCCACATCAAAGCGAGGTGTCGGGCCGTGTTAAGGGAGATGAGAGGCACGGAGACGGGCGGCACGCAGCGGAGCGGAGAGTGAGAGTGAGAGCGGTCAGGGCCGACGGCGGTGTGGCGCTTAGGACAAATGCTGTTGTCTTAGCTGGAGAATCAGTCATGCAGCTGAGAGACAACAGCAGCCACCTCTGATGGGACACAACGAGGCAGGAGGAGAGGGGGATGGCGGGAAGAAGAGAGAGAGGGAGAGAGAGAAAGGGGGAAAGAGTGAGGGAGAGGTGGAGAGAGGGAGGAAGAGAGACAGAAGGAGGGAGAAGGAGAGATATAGGGAGAGGGGGGAAGAGAGAGAAAAAGAAAACAGGACAGCTGTCTCAGAGGTGTGAGATGGCCTGTGGGGAAATTACGACCTGAATGAGCGAGCGGAGGAGGGGGTAGAGAGACCAAGATTCAGCTGTAAGAGAGTCAGAAGTCAACCCCACACAGAAAACACAACATCTCACTTGCCAGCGCCAGGACACAAACGTCACGTCCTACCAACTGCTGTCAAGGGGTAAACTTTGAAAAATCGGAAAAATCTTCAAAAGGAGTTTTGTTTAGCTTAGGTGTATGCTACTTTAAAGATTCGATTTTACCATTCATTTATTGGCATATAACACACCATGCCTTCCTGTGCTTCTGCCGTTGAGATTCCGGTCACGTAACTTTCCTGTGTGAAGTTTTGCAGGCCTGGTGGAGCGCTTTGTGTGGAATAAAAGAATCCCCCTGAAGAGACTAAACATCTGGATGTTTGGTTTTGCTTTTTTACCCCGTCAAGGTCCACATTAGCAGGTGCTTCAGGGATGACGTTATTCAGTAGAGCGATCCTCTACAGTAGAGAGAAACTGAAGGTAGGCTCACGTTCATGCTGGCCTGTGGACTAGCGTCTCCTGGCTAGCGTGAAATCCGGGTTGCTTGTCTGCTCAGATGGGGGAGGTTTATTGGCAGGTGTGACCTTCGACCCCGCACTCTCTCTCCTCTGTCAACACACCGACGACTGATTACTGTGCTCAGACACGAGGCAGCCGACCTCCTTTTGTCCACCTGCTCCTTAAACCAACAACATTCTCCTCAAAGACAGAAAGAAAGGTATCGGCCTTTCTCACTCTCTCTCTCTCTCTCTCTCTCTCTCTCTCGCTATTGCTCTCTCGGGTCAGAGATTTCTAGAACAGTTTATCCTACATAACACAGATGTATGGGGAACAGCACAGATAAGCCAGTGGAATGTTTTTCACGCACTGGAGGACCAGGAAGAAATCAAAGTTTCTGCTGATCCAGAGGGAACCTGCGTGTCATAAAACCACTTGCAGCTGCCATGTGTACACTAAAGGATCCCCTTGAGGCAGCGTGTTGAAAACAGAGGTAATTAGGTAGATGTTAACTAGGCCGTGGTTACGCAGAGTGGCAATTTGGGTTGAGCTGAAAACCAAGTGGGGAGGGGTTTTGGGTTTGCTGGTGCAGTGTCATTCCATCGACCATCTTTCCCCCTTTTTTCTTCCAAAAACACCCACCCCTTCCAAAAGTACACACGCACACACACACACACACACACACACACATATGAGTACACACAAGCGCAAACATATGCTGGAGCAGAAAAACTGGGCTCACTGGTGTCCAGATGTTTCCTTAGCAGATGAAAGACAGGGAAGCTCTCCACCAAAGCCTCACTGCTCTACAGCATCAAACCTGGACTCCAACCAGGAGTCATCCATGCCTCCATGCCGTATCCGGCCAGACCTGGCTGGAGAGAAGCAGAGTGGAGCAGAGGGGAGAGGAGAGGAGCACAGAGCACAGAGTGGAGAGAGCCAGAGCAATATTTATGATTTACAGGATCAGGATGTGTTCGCAGCTCTGGGAGGAAGCAGGAGCCGACAAGCCTATCGCGAACTACGCACTACTTGATAAGAGACAGCCGGGAAACCGTTTGAGTTTTTGAGGGCGGAGAGCGGAGCAGAAACACAGTCACAGCACGGCCGTGGGTTAGAAGCCCCCCAAAAAGAAGTGCCTGCTCGCGGCCTAAGGATCATTATTCCTATTTAACTGCTAAATGTGAACCATGAGAGCTTTTCACGAGGGACTGAGGAGAGTGAAGCTGCTCCACATATCACTTCTTCTTGTCCATGCTCAGTGAAACACATGCCAGCCCTACGGTGGGCTTCACCTGCACAAATAAATAGCCAGGCTGTTGTCAGACCCTCTGGCTGTGTGCTTGTGTGAGCTGCCTGTGGTCTGGCTCACTCACTTGTGCAAGCTGCCAGTAATTAGCAAAAGCCTCAGGTGCAATATCAATGGGTTTTATTTCATGCAGCTGAACTTGTTTATCACCACTAAGCTTGTGTATGGGTGTGTTTGTGTGTATCTTTGTGTGTGTGTGTGTGTGTGTGTGTGTGTGTGTGTGTGTGTGTCTCATGTATTGTTTGGAAGTCAGAAGGGGAATGTTCTTCACCTGAGAGAGAAAATTGTTACAATTATGGCATTACCTCAGAGTGGACAAAGAGCGCATTATGGCAGTGTGCTGGTGGGCCGTGTTAGAGGTAGGGGTGGGGGTGGGGGGGGGGGGGGGGGGGGGGTAGAGAGGTGGAGCTGTGCCTGGGCCTGTGCCTTGCTGCTGGGCAGGAGGGCAGGCTGAATCAGAGGCTTTGTTTGCGGACGTGTCCCTGGGATCCGGATCATACATCTGGAGGTGGCAGCAGTGGGGGAAAGCTGCTTAGGGCCGGTGCACATGATGTTAAACATGTTTAAAATGACTATAAACACACGCACACACACACACACACATACACACACACACACACACACACACACTCACCTTGCCAACCAAGACACACACACATATTTTCTGTGTTTATTTTGTAACTCTGAGGACTGCAACTTATAATTAACATCCTGACACGAACACACCTCTGTCCTAACAGCATATTACTCACTCGTCGCAGGTGTATTGCGATCATTTCCCAGACACCTGTTTCATCTCATCACACCTATTCACCAGCACTGATTCACCTGTACAGACATACCCACAGACACATGCCTCATCTTGAACAGGTTTCTGTAGAGATTAATGTTGCCAAACAGGTGGCAGTGAAAAACACGCCTTGTTGTGAACCACAGTCTTGTATCTCTTGCCCATGGTAGTTCAACAAAGCCTTTACTAAATCTGCCAGGTGTTGGTCACTGCACACATTATCTGTTCATTTACAGTGTATGTGTACTACAGTGTATGTGTATTATGTACACTCCCTTTATATTACCTTGAATTTAGACAAGCTCTTAGTTACCCTTTCAACCATCAACCTTAGTTGAATTATGCCTTATGTGAAAAGCGAGTTAAGGTAAAGAAAGAAGTGCCTTTTCAGCAGTTATTGAAGGGGTAAATGGCCCCTTTACAAATTAAGTGGTTTTGCCCCTCAAAAAACTTGAATCTGTGCACAAATATAAATTTTCCCTCTGAAAAAGTAGTACTATTTTTAAGAACAAATTAAGGGGTTCTGTTTTGTAGTGTATGCTGTATTCTAAATGATGGAGTTCACAAGCTACTAACCCTCTAAGAGGACAGAAAGGCTGCAGTCTGGAATAACTGGGCGGCCTGCTGTGTCTCACTCTTGATGGTGAGCCCCCACCTGACTCCTCCTCCTTCTGCGTGCGGCTGGATGCCCTCAAGCATGACGACGTGTGCCAGATAGTGCATGCGTGTGTGTGTGTGTGTATTGAGAAAATGCCTGTGGCTATGGGAGTATGTGGAGTATGACTTGCATGTGTCTGCGTGTGGCTTCAGGTGGTGTGCGTGTGTGTACATGCGTGTAAAGGAGCCGCCTCTGAGGAACTGGTCAGGCAGCTTTGGTGCGCCCTCACCGAGGAGCACGAGACGCTAAGCTCAGCTAAGCTAAGCTTGGGCTGGGTCAGAGCGAGTACACTGTACAAAGGACAGTGGCGCACAACCTCCACACTGCTCCCCTCAACCCCCAACCCCACCCTACCCCCCCCCCCCCCCACACACACACCCCCCCCCCCCCCCCCCCCCCCCCCCCCCCCCCCCCCCCCCCCCCCCCCCCCCCCCCCCCCCCCCCCCACACACACACACCCCCCCCGTCTGCGTGGTCCATCCACAGTCTCCTCAGGTTCCACACGGCAGTCAGCAGACCCCGCTCCTCCTGTCAGAGGGCAGAGTGTTTATGTGCCTCCAGCTCAAGTATCTCAGGGCTATCAGCTCCTCCTGCACGGGCCATGACCCCCTCAGGCTGAGGTGGAGTGTGAGTTACCGGCTGTGTGCATGTACTGTTCCCCTCTGAACCCACAACACATGTAGACAGTTGTTTTGGGGTCCTCCCATCTACTGCCCTGTTGTTTAAGGGTCGATTTTCTACAGAGGCACTGTGTTTCAGGCTTGAGTTGTCTAGTCTTGTCAGTGGAATGAAAACAGCCATAGTTCTTTGGTACAGGCTCTGAGACCTCATCGAGTCATTAACACCCATTTGTCAAAGGGAATGGGAAAAGACCAACCAACTTGGGGTAAGATAAAAAATGAAAAAGAAAGAAAGGAAGAGAGAAAGAAAGAAAGGAAGGATGAAAGAAAGAAAGGAAGCAGAAGGAGTCAGCAACACTGACAAAGACAACACTGAGGTTGGAGTCAACTGGGTCTGTCTCTGTCGCTGTATCTCTCCTCACTCACAAGCCAATAATATGACAGCTGTCCCAGAGTTGTTTTGTTCTCTCTCCGTGACACCTGGAAAACTCAAAATGGCCACCTTTTCACCCCTGAGGATGATTCTGGTGAGGCAGAGAAACTGAACAGGTTTATTGTTTGTCGCTCCTTGTCTCCCTGACATCATGCTTGGTTGCAGGTCTTGGCACGTCCGTGTTGTTTTCTTCTAGGGGACAACTGACAGAATTAAGTATTTTGCAAGACCTTGGCAAAGAACACTAGCAATCTCTGTGGACTGTTTTTTTCTCTCCAGTTTTAATCAGGAGGAAAAAGACACCCTATCAAAATGCCAAGAAATAAAATGACACTGAAAAGTGGCCTGTTTTTTTTTAATCTAGCTCTCGCCAGCACGCTCCTTTATAAAAATGTAGAAAAGCCAGTAAAGCTCTCAGGAATGTCACTCTTAATGACTGCGGAGTGGCCCGTTCAAAACCTCCCTTTTCTGAGCAGCTATTTTAGTAAATGGCATTTCCTTGAGACGTGTGTGCCTGTCCCAGCTTTCCAAACGATGGCGAGAGTTCGTTGAAATACCTATAGGATTTTTTGGGGTTGAAAGAACACAATATGCCCTTCCGGAGTTTCCTACGACACATGATCTCTAAAGGTCAAGCAAATACAAAACAGTTACATCTGATTCTGTTGTTGAAACCTCTCCACAACTGCACCACCGGGAGACAACAGAGGAAGTTGGGTCAGGAATGAAAACAATCACACATCAATCACACAGTGACAGGTGCCGACTGAATGGTAGCACACATTGCTTTCCATCGCTATGGTTGCATAAGAAAATTCCGGCACACGACTAACAATCATGCCAGACAGACTACCTCATTGGGTTCAACAGGCATATTTGAAATGGCCATGGACAAGCCTTGCTATGAAGGTGAACATACTTTGACCAGAGTTTGCCAAGTGAAAGGACCTTAAAATATTTTCAATTAGACCATACAGAGGAACTTCTAGATTTTGGACCAAAAGAGTAAGAACAAAAGAAGCACCTTCCTTCGGTTCAAGTTGATAAACTACCGTGTTTTTGGTAGGAAAAAAACCTGCAAATCACCTCAGCTACAGCTGTCTTCCTGTCATCACTCTTTTGTAACAGAGGAGTGAATAAAACAGGTGCTCTACCACCTGTAGGACCTCTGCCGCCCTCAGAAATGTCCAGTTCTGGTTTTTCGTGACAGGAACAGAACACAACAACTTCTGAAGGGAGATTAATTGTTTGAACGGAACCGTAAACATGTTAAGGCATCGGCTTAACAGATATATATTAGGCTATGACCTCTGTGCAGGAGTAGACCTGTCTGAATCCCAGATACACACTGAAAAAATAGTATGTGGTCATGTTTTGACATTTTGATGGTTTCCATCAAAATATTCTTTTATTAAAATCTTGTATAACTTCACATACATATCAGGGGTTCTGGAACGTTCCTCTATGTTTATCCATTGGTAATGGTGGCCACCTCTCCTTCCAACACCAGACCCTAGAGTTTCTGGTAAAGGAATCTCATTTTCATGGAGATGGAGGTCTGTTCAAAAACAATCTCTGCCATGGATGTTTGCCCGACACCTCCAGCGTTATGTGACCTCCATTCTGAGAGGAGTTTGTGATGAAAACTAAGAGCAGGGGGCTTTGGATCACATAGGCTCTGTGTTTTTTTTTTTTTTTTTTTTTCTTTATTGTGATCTAAGTAGCTTGTTGACTGTTTCTCGGAGCGAGCCATGTGGAAATGTAAACTCACAAGATCCGGGGAGGGGGGGGGGGGACAATGAACCAACTGTTCTTAGGCCCCCACTGCCTCTTTCTCTCTCTCTCTCTCTCTCTCTCTCTCTCTTTCTCTTTCCCCCTCTTTGCTTGTGGGTAAAAAGTGCTCTTGGAGTCTCTTAAAACAAAACTGGTTTAGCCTGTGGGGTTGAGTGTGTGCTTGTTTGTGTTGGTGGGTGCAGGAGTGAGTTCACTGGGCAGTTTGTTTGTTTGTTTGTTTGCAAAATGTTTACTTTTCCTTATCCAGCACTGGAATCATAGTTCTGAAATCAGCTTTTCCCCCTCATATTTGGATGTTGCGTCACATTTGGATTTTTGGTGGCAAGGGGAAAACAAAAACTGGTACCTGATCCAGTTGAGACATCTGTAAAACAGACCAGCTGTGTAGAAAGGGGCCAATCTCTGAGGGCCATGGAGTTAAACATGAAATCATATCAGATGAGGGTGATGCGCCATTGAGACTAACAGAGGACTTAAAGTGGGGACTTGAATGAGAGACCTAAACAAATTGTGTTTCCTGGAGCAGGAAAATAAACAACCCCCACACTGATGTTTGTCCTTCACGGACACACACACACACACACACACACACACACACACACACACACACACACACCAACACACCTACACACACACACACACACACACACACACACACACACACACACACACACACACAGACACATTTATCATTCATGCCTCCTTCTCCAAGAACTATGATTCACCAAATTTACCGAACAGAGCAGGATGGTCTTACGTGGCACGAGGGTGTTGCTTGGTTGCTGTAATCTCCTCACTATTTTGCAGAGTAAGTGGAAACACAGAACGTCCTCTGGGGTGCCATCCTGGGCCAGGAGACCTGGATCTCTGACTCTCGCCCACATGCTGGGCCCTTCATGCCTGCCAGGTATCATCACGGCACCCAGTGACTGATCTCCTTTAAGGCCACTCTCGCACCCTGCCACACTCGCCGTCAAAAGCAAACTGTGAAATCTCGTCCACCAAGACGGTGGGACACAAGTTAGGGGGAAAGGAACACTTGCAGTACACAAGACGCTCATCAAAATAATCTGAAGAAGACAAGTATTTTACACATTATGTATGCTGGGTGTCTGTGAACTGTCGGTTTTGCCAATTGCTTGTAAACTTTTTCGAGTTTTCAAGCTTCGAGTTTTTTTATGATAGCAAGTAAAATAACAAATATTTGACCAGTAGGTATAACACTAATTGACAGAGAAATGAATCAATTATATTACAATTTGTAATGGAATCTGTAGGTCTTTGCCTTTACTATGAGTGTTCAGTGCAAGGCACTCTGAACAGACACTGGACATTCCTCAGTAGTCATTTCATTTGTGCTCATATGCTTTGTGGTTGCTCTTCTGAAAACTCTGTTCTGCTGAAATCAATTTCACTGTCCCCCCTTTTATGACATGTTGAGTCCACCACTTGCTGGGGTGAGTGCCCCCTCAGAAAAGAAATTTAAATAAAAGAATGCTCTGACCTAAATTCCTCCTCGGAGATTTGGAGATCTAGATCACCAGGATTTATTGAGGTTATGGGGAATCCGGCACGGACACACTGGTGCTGGGGAGAGAGGCGGACAGCTTGAAGGCATTAAGGGCTAATACACCATGGCCATATGAATGACACTCTGCTGAAGCCTTTTGCACTAACACACACACACACACACACACACACACACACACACACACACACACACACACACACACACACACACACACACACACACACACACACACACACACACACACACACACACACGCATACGCTCACTTTCTCTCTGACTCTCTGACTCTCTCTCTCACACGCACACAATGCAAATAGATACAGATTTCATAATGGCCTAAGGACAGTTTGGGCTGCCATGAGTTCTGGGGTAGAGGTGGTGTGGTTGCCAAATTCTTTGTTCATGACCTACATTGGAAACTGACAACCATCTATAAAAGAAAACACACCAGGTAAGAAATGTAAAGGAAAAAAAAGAAGAGTGGTCATTTTGAATGGAGGAAGTCACATAACCAAAAAAAAAAGTCCTTTCCCAGGCTTGATACTGAAGTCCTAACTGATCAGTAATTTTGTGTTTTTACTGGGTTGTATTACATAAATTCAACCACAGACTGTTTTTTTTCTATATTCTTGGCCACAGAGTTTTGCCACATCTGCCCATTTCTGTTGCGAAACCCAAGGAAAACAGGAAGCGTTACATCTTGTCATAACTCACAAAGGCGAGTTGATATATTGTGGTATGAGACATGCCCATCCAGCCATTGCATTAAGGTTACATTACGAAAATCTTGAGGCTGGTTGTGGGCTGTATGACTAATTTTCAGTGGACACTGGCCTGAAAACACGGTTAACTATACATATATATACTTGGCACTATCTATCATGTGGATGGCCCAAATACACATTTAAAAAAAATGGCAGCATAGGTCATATACATTTGTATATTACTAACAAGCATCCACTTTTACATGACCAGCAAATATCTCTTGCCTATTTTTTGGTTTTCCATGAATGCTTACACTGGTGATTACATCAACAGCAAGCACATAAAAAAAGAAGAGAGTCTTCAAAGTTGTGAGATACAAACACACAAATTGCATGCACGCACACACGCACACACTCACACACATACACACATGCTCTCAGACCTCCAACAGGTGTAAGTGTGCAGGTGTCAGTGATTTACAGAGATCTTGTTCTAACATGCATCTAGAGTTGTGGAATTACAAGAGGAACAGGCCAGCAATATGCCAGCCCGGATCAAAACAAGATGTCTCTCTCTCCCTCACTCTATCAATCTCTCTACTTGGCAAAACTGGCATCGGTAACTGCCTCAAACAGAACAGATCTTTATCCAACAGGTTTATTTACACCTAGAAATAGCAGATTATATAAAAAGAAAAAGAGGCTAGTATCACATAAAAATAAGGCCTACTATTACAAAAAGTTTTATTTTTCAGTAACCGCAGCTTCAGTAAGTGTGTCTTAAGCCAGTTGATCAGGTCCTCATATAGGCATACATTTCAAAGTTGTGTCTGTTCAGCTGTCTTGCATCTATACTGGGAAAGTGAAAGCTAAAGTGGTCGAATAGTAGGAGTGACCAATGTAGTGCCCTCTTGCTTAACCTCCAAGCCACTCTCACACTTCGAAATGTGGTTGTGCGCAAGCGTGATCTGTCCGTCAGCTGGGGCTGTGACGTTGGGTGGAATCTGAGCAGTAGAAAAGATAGGCAACTCACTGCGCTCTTGAGGAACGCTAACTCAGAAGTGCCGTCGTAGGTGAACGGACACAATGTGAAGTAACCCTAGCACTTATTTTTTTTAAGTTTAGCGGAAAGTTAATACAGTTTAGGTCTTCGTTACTTACTGTTTGTATACAGAAACACAATGTAGGTGAAGTTGCGGAAACGGATTATTTTTTACCTGAGTTCCAAGCGACCAACTATCGTCTAAGGAAAGACGGTGGGACAAACATGCTCTCACCGTTCTTGGCGTTCTTACTGTCTGTTCTGATTCTATGTCGGATAGCAGTCTCTCAATATTCCAGTGACCAGTGTAGTTGGAGAGGAAGGTGAGTTTAAGTCTTAATTTATTGAGACGACTGTTCTTAACTCTACGAACTGTCAGATTTGTGTGCATAACTTTATCGCAACAGAAGGGAACCCATTCACGGTGTGTCGGGCTAGTCTACAACTTTTTCCACAGTTGCCTATTTTGAGTGATGTACGCGTAGAAGGCAAGACCAATGCCCAGATTAGTCTGTAATTAAACATGTTAGTGATCGCTCAATATATTTTCTGCCTTTGGCAGAGAAAGTAATATTGCTCCATGATTTATTGAAACTCCACTGACATCGCTGTGTCCGGTTGGGCGCAAAGTGACAAAATGCATTCTTTCTGTCAAGAGTGGCGTCTTCGAACGATTCAGTTGAACAAACATGCCAGTTATGTAGCCTTCCGTTAAGAATGGACAGCTGTAGTTGTGAATGGTTTGATTAGTTTAGAATGGAAACC
Source organism: Sprattus sprattus (assembly GCF_963457725.1). Classification (NCBI taxonomy): domain Eukaryota; kingdom Metazoa; phylum Chordata; class Actinopteri; order Clupeiformes; family Clupeidae; genus Sprattus; species Sprattus sprattus. The sequence goes on from NC_137916.1 coordinate 20,287,838, forward strand.
AATTGCATTATTATTCTTTTGATTTGATGGCTAGAAATGTGTAACATTCGTAGGTTACGTGCACGTGATTAATGAGTATTAGCCTGGTTATTTTCAAGCTGGATTCATTTAATTTCGTCCGGCTCGCTTGAGAACAAAATACAATTCAGTTCTCCGCTAAACTTAAAACATATGTGTTCCTCTGACATTTTGGTATATAATGTCTTGTTTGTGGTATGTTAAATTCTTCCTCGTCAATGCAACAGAAAGGTAACCGCACGTCCGTTAGCAATGAAACGCAAGGTAAAGGAATTGACCTTGGCCAGTTAAACGTTCAGTGCAATTTGGGTCTGTTGTGAAACTATCGGAAGTAGCTAAGTTTCTGCCAAACTGTAGAAGCGGTTCCCCGCAGAGTATCGAATTTATCCAAGCTCTATCATAAATCCGGACTGGCACTGATTAGAGTAGCGAACCAAGTAAACTTTGGCAAGGGATAAACTGTCATAGTCTCTCTTTTGTTTTCAGACGTCCTTGCATTCATTCTTACCACCGTAAATATTCTTGGTTTCTAAATCCAGACTACATTTCATATAGCCTAGTTATTTCCTCATTTCAAATTACTTAGAAACATTGTTTGGCCTTTTCTCCCGATTTTCATGTTTACCATCCTTTCTTTTCCTCTAACTGTAAACTCTTGTCAACCAAACCCATATGAAATATTGAAGAAAATCTGATGCTAAAATATGTAGGCCTATAACAAGAAGAGTGGACTTTGTTTTCCTAATAGGAAAGGACCGAGTCACTCAAATTCCAAATTAAAAAGGTCTGAATTCCCCCTCACATACACCTGCTGTACTTTTGAAGTTCTTAAAATGGCATTACATTTTGAAAGTGGTATCAAAGATGGCCTGCTACTTTGAAAAACTGTGATGAGATTTCACCCCATGCTGGGCCATGGAGAGCATGACATGCTGAAAGGCTGAATGAATGATCTGTTGTTAATTAGCAGCCAGACCCCCCTATTACTGCATGTAGAAAACTATGCATTAAAAAAGAAACGTAATTAGAGACGCGCTGGCGAGAGGCCTGCCGTGCGGCTCGGCTGCACATGTTCCGCTTCAGAAGGCCAGCGCAAGATTTAAGACTCCACCATCTTCCCGCCGTCTGGAGCCGTTTCAGTTTGAAGTCAGGGCGTCCCTTCTGTGGAGCAACTCTAACCACCAGGATTGTGGGTGGCAATGGGAGGCAGATGGCTGATTTTGTGCCTCACCCCCCTGCCTAAAAACAAAAAACAAAAAAGCCTCAGACGTTGGTCTGGAGTTGGGTAGTGGACGAGCTGAGGGGCTATTGTGTGGACAATGGCCAGAGAGAGAAGTGCTGCCCGGCCTGAGCCTATCCACTCCAACTCCTTTTTTTTTTTTTTTTTTTTTTTCGTTCTGAGGGGCTGAAAAGACCTGCTGGGAGGTGCACTGCGTGACCTGCATTTGCACTTGCGTGCCGTCAGCTCCCAGCTACTGTTTCTGCCCGCGTGTGAGCTGAGCCCAGCCGAACCCAGGCCGCTCTGTTCGGCCCCGGGCTTGCCGACTTCTGTTTCAAATATCTTCTCGGAGGTTGTGCGCCAAGCTTGAAGCTGTGTTTTGCCAATGTGACGAAAGGAGAGAGAAAAAGAGATGGAGATGGAGCGAGGGAGTGAGGCAGGGGCAGGGAGAGACGAAGAGAGAAAGAGAGAGTTGAGATTCGTTGAGCTGGGCCTGCACGTGACCGGTCATGCAGGCGGTCTTGCGCGTGGGCCTCAACACCTTGTGTGAAACGATATTAACTGCATTCTTTCTTCTCCATTCTGTCCTCAGAGAAAGCCTTTTCCTTGGCATGAGGTTCAGCTTGGAGTCAGTTCAGGCGCAAACTGCTCTTAACAATTACTTTAAAGCTCAAAGCCTCCTTTGAAGCTGGGTCTTTTCTCTCTAGGCCAAGTAAAGTGAAACTGACATTTTTTTCCAGCCCCTGTATTTGGGAGTATTTTGGCATTTTTGATGATCAAGGCCCTCACAGATCTGCTGTGCACTTTCTTGAAAGAAAGTAGTCCGTGACATTGGGTAGTGAAATGTGGCAACCTGTTCCTAAAAGTTGGAGCTTAGGAAGAAGGAACTCCCATTTGCCTGAAGACTGGTTTATGACTTGAAAGCCACTCTTTAATAGCCCATATTAATTCAGCCAAGTTTCATCAAGAAGGGAATAGGTATCACCACAACATGACATGTCTCCTCTTGCGTTTTACATTAATAATGAGGATAGTCGCTATACAAGGCAAGGACAGTGAACCTGGTCTTGTTTGTTTTTAAGTTTAAAACTCAGGATCTTGTTTCATTTGAATGTAATCTTTAAAATATAAACTTGAATTCTTAGTCTGGATTTGGATGTGCTTGTAAGATTAGCCTAACTTTTTGCCTGACTCTTTGTAAGCAGGGTATGGGGATTGGTTGAAGAGTACGTGCACCCCCTATTATTAATTCAGCCCGTCATTGTCAAGTGAATAGAGCAATGAAGGCTTCCTTTGTGCTTGAGGGTTGATTGGCAGGTCCTAACCATCCCCCCCCCCCCCCCCTTCCCCTAATGTGTTCTCCTCCCCCAGTGGTCTCACCCATGAGGGTCACACCGAGGACGTGGAGCAGGTGTACCTGCGCTGCTCGCAGGGCTCCCTGGAGTGGCTCTATCCGACGGGGGCCATCATCGTCAACCTGCGGCCCAACACCGTGTCCCCGGCCACCGCCCGCCTCTCCATCTGCATCAAGCCCTCGCCGGAGTCCAGCGGCACCAACATCTACCTGGACAAGGTGGGCAAGCTTCGGCTGCTGCTGCGCGAGGAGGACCAGGCGCTGGCTAAAGTGCAGTGCTTCGGCATCCAGGAGGGCGCCGTGTTCATTGAGGCCGTGCTGCACCAGGACATCAGTCGCAGGATCACCGCCTTCCAGTACGAGCTCATCGCCGACCTGCCTGGAACCAACTCTCTCTCTGGTGCGTCTCCATTTCGTCACCAGTGCTGATATTCACTGAAGTGTGTGTGCATGCGTGTGCATGTGTGTAGGGTGCCTGTTAAGAATAATGAGGGTGTGTGGTTGTGTGTTGCACTTGGCTGATCTGATTGGTTGTTCAAAACATGCCCCTGTAGACTGTTATTTAAAGGGTAAGGCCACTAAGTAGACCGATTCTCTTTTTTTCTCAACTTTTTTAGTTTTTTTAATTTTGTTTAGATAATGACATGCTGTGCAAATCTGTGCTTTGTATTTTTACGAGGCACTGAAGGTTCTCCTACTTTGTTAAAACTGGGGCCCCTAGTTCTCACCAAGGTTCAGTGTCCTTATTTTCACTCCAAACTTCTCTGCTGTTTTTCTGAATGCGGTTTGTTTTGAGATGGAATCAAACAGGTCAGTCCCCCCCCCCCATCTCTGGTGCCATGTGAGCTCGGCTCACGCTGCAGCGCCCCAGGATAGCCTGGATATCGAGCACCTCTTTCCCAGTGGCCAGCTCTGCGTGGCGTGGCCCAGTCCAACACGTTGCCTCACTTGCAAAACATCATTTTTCTGTTTCCATGCTGTGCACCTGCCAAAATCTCATGGCCGCAAGCAGTGCAGATATGGGCGAGTTTTCTTTATTTCTTTATTTCTGCCTTCCTTTCTTTTTTAATTTTCCAAGAAAATGAAGTAACCCATGACTGCTTTTTGTTTTGTTTTGTGAGGGCCCACGTATCCCTATCTGGCCTGTGTCAGCTGGCTCACAGTGCAAGCTTGGGCTTCTCAACAGTAGAAGGGCTGTGTGGAAGTGTGGAGGAGGAGGAGGAGGAGGAGGGGGTGGTGGTGGGAGGGCCCAGGGAGTTTCGGAGATCACGTCAGCTGTTTGTGATTCCTGTGGATGTGAGGCTCTGTGGTTTGTAGACCTGTAGTTCAATCTTGTGGGTCACCTCACGCCATTCGCTGGAGAGCCTCCTCACTCGGGTCTGTGTCTCATTTGCTGGCAGGCTTACAGACATAAAGGTGAGGGCTGGGATCAGTGAGATGACCTGTCCCCCCCCCCCCCCCTCTCTCTCTCTCTCTTCTTTCTTTCTTTCTTTCTTTCTTTCTTTCTTTCACTCTCTCTCTCTCTCCTCTGCCCCCCCCTCCCCCCTCAACATCTCTGCCCTGGACCCACTGTGCTGAGATTGAGTTGCCTTCCCATCTCCAAGGAATGTGTCAGAGGCCAGATGTGGGAAGGACATGCTATCTTCCTCTTTTTCTATACCCCCCCCCCCCCCCCCCTCTTTTCTGCTCTGTTCTCTTTGCTACTCCCTTCTGCCCGACCATCTCTCTTTCAACTATCTCTTTCTTCCTCTTGCTCTCATCTTCCCCTCATCTTCCCTCTTTCCTCTCTCATTTTTCTTTTAATTTCTTTCCCCCTTTCTCTTTCTCGCTCTTTCTTTCTCTCTCTCTCTCTCATCTCTCCCTTTCTCTCTCTCACATCTCTCCCCTCCCTCTCTGATTTATGCCATAGCTATTATGTTAAGTTTGGACTCCATTAGGGGGGAATGCACTGGGTCCAGATGTTGGGATGGGACAGCTCCCCACTCCTCCGCTCCGCGCCCCGCTCCACCTCTCTCCCCGCGCATCTCTGAAGTGGTCGAGGCCACGGCCTGCGCCGCATTAATGTGGGCCAGCGAGGGCTGCTGAATCAGATGGCAGCCCATTCCTGTGGTCCCCCCCCCTTTCATGTCCCACTGACATGTGAGCTGAGCTCAGCTATGAAACGAAAGAACGAAAGGGGAAAAAAAAGAGAGACCAAAAAAAAAACATCTTTGGAGTCTTTCATACCCTAGGTTTGATGTTCTTACCCTGGAGGGGATGTCTGCCAAGGCCCTCAGAAAGAGCCTGGGGCACATCTTTGAGACGTTTGGAGACGGACGGTCGGCGTGGAAGCGGTGTGTCGGTCCAGCTGTTGTTGAGCCCCGTGGCTTTGTGACCCTTGACCCTGCTGGTGTTGCGCTGGTTACGTATGTGGCAACAGCAGCTGACCTAAGCCCTGCTCTCCTCACCCCCCCACACTCACACACACACCCCGACACAGCTCTTGGGAAATTAAACAACCAAGGCCCCAGCCAAGTTTGTGTTCGGGGTTGCGGTGTGTTTGTTTTTCGCTTATTATTTTTACTCTTTTGCAATCTTGCCGGTTTTCTCATGAAAATCATTTTGAGGATGAATATGCCCAGGCCTAGCAGGACACAGTGGCACCGGAGAGCCAACGTTGTGACCACAGTGAAAACTCTCATAATCTTGCAGAAAGCCTTCCACCGACTACTTTTAATAAAAAAAGGCCTGTCATCGTCGGTTGGTCGGCCAGTCTGGGGGATTTTTGTTTCTCTAGCCGGGTCGAGGACGCTGACCACCTGAACCAACACAGCAGAGGGTGAAGGCAAGGATCAAGGAGGGCGGGGGTGAGGTTGGATCAGCCCATTTGTCGGGGATTACTGCACTCTCCTCTCCCCTCTCAGTCTTCTGCTGATTCTGCAACACCCACCCCACCCTACCCCTCCCCTCCACACCTGCCCCGCAGGGTATTTCTGCGGCTGAAGTAAACTGCACCAGTGCTAATAAACCCCTTCCTGTGAGCCACCTGAGTCAACCCATCACTGGGCAGATGAAGGGTCTCATTTAGGGTCCACCCCCTCCCCTCACTAACACTAGAAGATCAAGGGGTGGGGGGGTGGGTTGGGCACCATCCCCCCAGCACACACACACTTTAACATGGGGGTTGAGGGCAGAGGTTCGTTTTGGGTTGAAAAAGCGTTGCTGATGAGATCTTAGAAAGCCTGGGAGACTGAGATCAACTTCCTCTAAACAAAGCTTCTGCTGCCCACAGATGTGATGCCATGGTGTGAATTTGATATAATCTCTTCTATATTTCCTTATAGTTCCCCTCTCTCTCTCTTTCTCTCTTTCTCTCTCCCCTGTTGCTCTGATAGCACTCGCTTAGCTTAGGCATGCAGGATCAGAGAGTGGCTTGTGCTACCGGTCCCATTTGGCCTCTCTGTGCAGTGTGGTAGTCAGAGCACGGGTGTCTTGTGTTTCTCTTCCCTCTCAGCTGGTTCTCATTTGTTTTGGAGGACTGTGTGTGTGTGTGTGTGTTTGAACGAGTGAATGAATAACTGTGTGTGTGTGTGTGTGTGTGTGTGTGTGTGTGTGTGAGAGAGAGAGAAGTTCCTGCTCTGAAAGGTGTCCCCCGGGGCTGGCCAGCGGCCCTCAGCGTGTGTGTTTAATGACCGGCCGTGTGCTGCAGGCCTCCACCGCTGTGTTTAACTGGGAGCCAGCGGGTCGTGACGGCGGGGCCTGCCTCTGCCGCGTAAATAAATAACCACATGCCAGAGAAATTAATTACCACCGCTCTGGTTGCTGTGTGTGTGTGTGCACGAGTGTGATTTATGGTGTGTGTATGAGTGATTTTGTATGTGAGTGTGTGTGTGTGTGTGTTTGAAGCACACGTGGCTGCCCTCTGTGTGTGTTTTTAGAGAGTGAAAATTTTTTTTTACGGGGTCACAAGCTCACATTGACTTTCATTGTTTGTCTTCTAATGAGAGGAGTCAGTTGCCTCAGACGGTTTGGAGGTCAGCCTGCTGCTGATGACTTTAGCAGTGTGTTTTCCAGCAGTGAAATCACCCATCTAATTGTCCCCTGTGCTCTCTCTCCACAGCCCCCTGCCAGCCGTGCAGCGACGCAGAGGTGCTCATGGCCGTCTGCACCAGTGACTTTGGTAAGGCCAATACACCCTAGATGCAGTCATAACATACACATACACACATACACACACACACACACATACACACACACACACACACACACACACACACACATACACACACATACACACACACACACACACACACACACACACACACACACACACACACACACACACACACACACACACACACATACGCATGCACGCACACACCTGATGGTTCATTGATAGGTGACTGGGTGATTCAGCTGTTGATCAACTTGTCTCTTCTTCTTCTTCTTCTTCTTCTTCTTCTTCTTCTTCTTCTTCTTCTTCTTCTTCTTCTTCTTCTTCTTCTTCTTCTTCTTCTTCTTCTTCTTCTTCTTCTTCTTCTTCTTCTTCTTCTTCTTCTTCTTCTTCTTCTTCTTCTTCTTCTTCTTCTTCTTCTTCTTCTTCTTCTTCTTCTTCTTCTTCTTCTTCTTCTTCTTCTTCTTCTTCTTCTTCTTCTTCTTCTTCTTCTTCTTCTTCTTCTTCTTCTTCTTCTTCTTCTTCTTCTTCTTCTTCTTCTTCTTCTTCTTCTTCTTCTTCTTCTTCTTCTTCTTCTTCTTCTTCTTCTTCTTCTTCTTCTTCTTCTTCTTCTTCTTCTTCTTCTTCTTCTTCTTCTTCTTCTTCTTCTTCTTGTCATCTGTTCTGTTCTCTCTTGTCCCTTAAAATTTAAAGTTGCCTCATTCACATGACTGTATTCACAGCTACAGTGGAATAACAGTACAAACATATCACAAAATTACAGTAATATACACAATTAACCCCCCCCCTCTCTCTCCTCAGTGGCCCAGGGTAGCATCATGAGCGTGGAGCAGCAGGAGGAGCAGTCTTCGGTCACCGTGTCTTTGACCCACCTGCACCGACAGAAGACGCGGGTGTTTGTGTCGGGGGGCGGGCGGGCCAAGCGCTGGACAGGCCGGGTGAAGATGCCCCTGCAGTGTGGCGTAAAGCCTGGCAAGGGCGACTTCCTCTTCACGGGCACCGTGCGCTTCGGCGAGGCGTGGCTTGGGTGTGCACCTCGCTACAAGGACTTTTTGAAGGCGTACAGTGATGCGCAGAGACTGGGGACCAACCCGTGCCACGTGGACACGAACTGAGATACAGCACACCTCAACCCCTCTACACATACACACACACACACACACACACACAAACACACACCCAGACACACTCACACGTTATAGAGCTCAAAGCTGGGGGCCCCTCATGGAAAAGCAGGGCTGTGGGGCGGGAGCCCCAGACGGCCCAGAAGGCCGCTCCAGTGCACTGTGGACAGAGCAGAGCGTTTTACGAGAGACACTCACGTGCCCCAATAGCCTCTCAGCTGCTAGCTTATGGCTTAGCACAGCAGAGGCCAGAGCCTTTAAATATGAGAGACGTCGGACTTCCTACAAAGCCATCCGGCGTGGAAATGTCTTTTAAAAAGCAGAAACAGTAAGTCTCTCATTGACAGCACCACCACTGCTACATGTGAGATACGAATGCAGCAGACTCTGTAAAAAGTGTAAAAAACTAAAATGTGAAAGAGCATTGTGAAATGGAGACTTCCAAATGCTTTGTAAAAAGCTTCTTTGTACAGTTTTTTTGCTGTTTGTTTCTTATGACAGAAATGTATGGAGTTGATGCCTGATGCTTTTTTTTTATTTTGTTTTTATTTTTTTAAAGAAAGGAAAAAGTTGTAAAGTGCAATTTCAGTCTGTATTATGTCCTCAGGCTGTTAAATTGTAACGGTTAACTTCTGAGATTTAAAAAAAAAAAGGAAGAAAAAAAACTTTCCGTTGAACTTTGTGTGCCTGATATGTTACTATCACTTCAGCAATTACCACAAACATGAGTCAGCATGACTTGTGAAAATACTTGAATTTTTTGCAATATCCTTTCAAAGCCACACATTTCCTGTAGATTTTTTTCTCATACTCCGTGCCTGTCTCTAGGTCACGGGGTAGGGACAAGTGCCTGAAAAGTGATGGCTCTTCTGCCCTTTTGAGATGACATGCTCCTCAGGGTAAAGATTAATTAACAGCAAATTGTGGGGGGAAGCTTGCATAGTGCTGATGAACCTGCAAAATAAGTGATTGGCAGGCAAAGGTTAGCAAAGACCCGGCAGCTGGTTTCAATGTTCTCATGTTGAAGTTTGCCTTCCGCTGAATGTTCACTCGGACATTTGTTTCTCTAGGCTGTCACTGCAAATTAGATGAAATTGCTCTCAAAACAGCAGCATTTCCATCCTTTCTGAGGGAGCCATGCTGGAGTCATTTAACTTCTAATAATAACAGCATCACTTTGAAATATCATTATCCAACCACCATGGCAGACATATCTTGATAAGATTGTAGGAGGACAAGATAAACTCACAGTAGGTCTTGTATTTTTATTAAGACTTTAATCCATTACATGAACATTAATTGATAAAAAAAAATAGGCTATCACTGTTTTTGGCAAATATAAATTATCCTCCCTAAGTTTACCCATGGCCTTGGGAAAAAGACGACGGTCATGGACATTCCGCTTTGTTCATTATGCCACTTGATCATGAAATATATGATTCCCTCTATTCGGGGGATTATCTCTTGTTGGAAGCCGAGCTGAGCAGATTCCTCTGCGCCGGTTCCTATGGTGCGCGGGGAAGCGATCTGTCAAGGTCACGCTCAAAGGGCTCTTTGTTTCAGCGCGTGCCTGGTAGGAGTGCGGGGCAGCGTGCTGAGGGAGAAAGAACGAGAGAGATAGAAGAGACCCAGGAGCACACTCAATGGGGCTCTGTGATGCAGCTCAAAATGGACGACCATGCACTTCACCTCTGTGAGATTTTATGACTAGGGAACCTCTTGTCTAAATAAACACGTTAAAACAAAACACAAAAAGCCCCGATTAAGTTTAGCTCTATGGGCGTTTGTGCCCAATGCAGCCCTGTCGTCTTCAGGCCTTCGGGTTTAGAAAACTCCCTAGTATTTCCCCTTCTCGCACACTTTTCACTGAGACGGAAACGTCCCCATTAAAGTCTTCCAAAGTCGGCGCAAAGACGGCCAATTACTTTTCCAGACCGACCTGCAAGCTCAATTTGAGAGTTTGAATTCCATTTGAAAGCCAGTAGCCCCGGAATCGCTCACTGGGAAATGCAAACAGAGTTCCTATGGCAACACTGCGGTGCAGCAGAACCCTCTCTCTTTCTTTCTTTCTCTCTCTCTCTCTCTCTCTCTCTCTCTCTCTCTCTCTCTCTCTCGGGGCTGCTCGGCGGAGGAAAAAAACGGAGGGGGGGAGAACGGGAACGTGGGGACGGAGCCCAGCGCACCATCTCCAGCAACGCAGGCCCCAAAACCACCTTTCTGAATAAGCCCTCCAGAACAGCCAAGGTCCTCTTGTCTGGAGGAGGTGAAGAAAGAAACAGCTGCTGGGACTCTCCCAGCTGGTCGAGAAAAGCGCGTTCTAGTGCATTTTTATATCCTGCTGTTTCACCACTTGAATTAATTTGAGAAGCTCTCTAATCCATTTTTATTTTCTTCTCTGGGTTAAATGTATTCCAAATAAAGACAGCATGACTGAAACTTTTTAAGTGGGGATCACAATATATTTTTGGAAATAGTTCTGCCATTGGCACAGTAGGAAACGGGCGTGGGCTGACATTCCCAGTTTCATCATGATCCGCATAATGAGGTGTAGTGTTCTTGAACACACACGGCCGACATGGTATCAGATGGAAACCCAAACATCATTTGCTAATTCATCAGTCCGCCCCGGCCCAAAAGAGTGGACTGGGAAAGAAAACAGGCCTGAGGCAGCAAACTGCTCAGCCACAGAGCAAAGAGAGAAGAGGTTGAGAGAGGACAGGGGAAGAATAGAGAAGAAGAAAGGACAGAAGAGGAGAGCGGCGAGTATTGGAGGGGAAGAGGACAGTAAAGGAAAAGAGATGAGAGAAAAGACAGAAGAATTATAGAGGAAAAGAGAGGTGAGGAGAGGGGAAGGGGGGAGGCGATAGAGAGGCCGACGTGTCTGAGAGGACAAATAGGGTAGAGGTGGAATGGGGGGGACGTGCGGCTTCTCACTCTCCCTGTGCCTGTGACATTCTCTCCTGTGGGGAAGTGCAGGAATGGGAGGAATGTGTTGACTTCACACCCTTCCCCACCCCCTGCAGTCCCCTGGCCTTGATTGGGCTGAATCAATGGACTCTCTGTGGTCTCCACACGTGGCCTTCCCCTCCGCACAAACACACCGCCCCCAGCCACCGAGCGAACACACACACACACACACACACACACACACACACACACACACACACACACACACACACACACACACACACACACACACACACACACACACACATACACCCCTCTCATGCCCCTGCCGCCCACAGACACAGCCCCAGCACAATCAGCACCCCCCCCCCTCCATCTTTCTTTCTTCCATCCATCTCTTTGTTGGCTTTTTTTTCTCTGTCCTCCCTCTCTTGGCCTCTTTCTCTGTCTTTTGCTTTCTCAGTCAAGATCATTTCTGCCTCTCTCTCTCTCTCTCTCTCTCTCTCTCTCTCTCTCTCTCTCTTTCTCTCTCTCTGATTGTCTCACACCACGATGAGTCTACTGTTGTACTCCAAACTAATTTGGACGACTTATATTGCATTTCTGGTTTTGTTTGTGTTCATTATTATTTCCAAATTGTATACCCTGAGGACGAAGACAAACACTTTGATGCTAAAGTCATATTTAATTTTTTTGTTATATGAAAAGTTATATAGTTACATAACAAGAGCAAATGTAGAAAAGCAGAAAAGCAGAAATCTAAAATTAACAGATACAAATTTAAGTTAAAAAGAAAAAGGAAAAGGATCTGTTCTGAAAACTGCATGAAAATGAATTGTTTTAAGCATTTCGGAAAACAAATCATGGAAATAATAAGAAAATAATACATCAGAGATCTTCCCGTTATGTGCTCCTGAAGAGCCAAAGATCTGGATAATTATGTCATAGCAAATGCTGACCTTTCCAAACCAATGGAAATGAAGGGTGCAGAAGCCAATTCGAGTCCACAAAAGGCCGCTTCTCTTTAGAAAAAAAGACTTTAAATGATTGAATAAGGTTGCTGGTTCCAGATCTGTTGTGTTGGTGTTCATGAAGGAATTTAATGTAATTTATTCTTGTGGCCTCCTGTTTCGAGCAGGACAAACCATGCCTCATTCTCAGTGAGTACCTGCAGAATACTGCCCTAAAATGCTGTTGGCACAATGAAATGTCTTAAATCTAGGGGACACTGACTTTTAAAGGTTAGAAGTTTGTTGAATGCGTTTGTATTTTTTAAAGAGAAAGATGTTCTGTAAACTATTTACGTTTACTCATACTAGACAACCCAATGGCAGCTCTTCTCATGGCTTTGAGAGAAAAATCACTACATCATTTAAAAACCCTATACTGTACATGTGAACCCAGGACTCAATGAGAAATGTGAACTTCACAACAACTTTTGAATGTAAGTGTATTTTTCTTGACTATCTTACCCTTGCCCTTTTAAAAATTGATAATTGATTAAGTTCATTTAGATTTCAAATGCTGAATCCATAATTTAGTTAAATCTGACATTGTTGCATGGTAACCTACTTGTGATTTAACTGTTTATGGAAAATGGTGGTTTGTTGTGTCACATAGAGTTACATGAATGACAGTTTGGTCACGAAAAGTTATATGACATTTTCTAAGTTAGGTGTGTTTTTCCATGTGCTTAAATAAGTGTTTTTGTATTCTTTGGGGAGAAAAACATTTCTGTCCATTCCTCAAATTTTGATAGATTGGCATTTCATATCTACTGATTTGATACATGTATGGTCTTTTAAAAACCTACATTTAAAAATTAAAAAACATGGTTCAGAGCAATTATAGAATATGGAATTACAATACATTTGAATAATATTACAGTTGAAAGCACTGAATGTCAGTATTCACTCAGTGCAGATGCTAACCAGAGCGTTCTCTGTGTCTGCATGTGTCCATGGGTCTTCTAGTTCACTGACCCTCCACCAGAGTCTGGCTGAGGACACCATAGGGGCATTTTCACGGTTGATGGAGAAGACAGGTGGAGTCAAAGCTGTCAACTCAGGGGAAATTTCTACAGACTCTTTCTCAGTGGAAAAAAGGAGCATTTGATTCAATCTCAGTTTATTGGAGAGATGGAAGCTGAATAATGTCAATTCCATACTGGGTTAGTCCTCGAATAAGAGTCTGTTACAAATCAAAGGGCCATTAGCTTCAGCTGCCTATTTAAAACTGAGTTAAGCTCTTTTTCTCTCTGCCAAGAGTGTGCTTTTTGGCCAAAAGTTTCACCACAAAATCCTTGTGTCAGTCAGTTGGTGCCGATCGGTACGGTACTTCACTCCAAACCTGCACCACATTCAGGACAGGTTCTCTTTCCGTCTTTTCGGTCTTCCATGTTTGTCAATGCTGCCCATTTGATGTATTTACTCTCTGTGTGAACTTGTGTAGACTACTGATCATTCTGAATTCACCAAGCACAAATCAATCAGTGTTAATTTGTGATGCTTTCTTTATAAAAATAAGTAGTCAAATGTACTAAATTACCTAATTCACCACCAGTTTGTATTAAAATGTTCTGGTTCCACTGATCTAACTTTACGGTGTCCATAATATAATAGTCCTACATAATACATTTTATTAATACGTTCCAACAACCTTTTACTTTTTTCCATCTTTTTAGCAGGCCAGTTCTTTTCCCTTGTAATTTAATAGCTACGTTCCACAAATGCTTGGGTTCTCTAGGCAGCCAGCGTTAAGCAGAAACTCATCGTCCTCATGGTGCCTGCCACCTTATGCCCCCCCAAACCCCCCAAACCCCCCAAACCCCCAACCCAGTTCTGACAAGAGGAGGATGTCAAACAAAACACACTGCCAATAGCACTTTTATTTACTCACCACCCCTCCCCCCAGGCTTTCATTCACAAGAATTGGCAATGCCATTTCAGCCGTGCCATAGAAACAGTGGACTGTGTCACCAGGGCGACTACTTTCTCATGATGTCATGCATTCATTAGTTTGGGACAATGAAATGTGCTCTGTGTTGCCCTGGCTTCGTATAGCCCTCTCTAAGATAATGTCCATCACGCGCATACACACACATACACACACACACACACTCACACACAGACACAGGTCTCAACCTAACAGTGCAGAGACAGCCCGTCTGGCTCTGTATGTTGAGAAAGACTTTCTGTCTCTCCTTGACTTTTACTTATGCCCTCTGTCTCCTTTAAACAACTCAGGGGCTTTATGTGTGAGCGCAACAAATACTAAAACCCCACAGTCTCAACACTGGTGTGCCAGTTGACCTTGTCTCTCTCGCAGAGGCCTCACCCACATGTACATACTGCAGACCCCTGATACCCACCGAACTCTCGACAGCAAGCTGTGGACACACTGTTGATCATTGATTCTCATTGTATGGACACTGGTTTTTATCTTGTTTGTTGGAGAGTAAAAAAAACACCATGTGGGAGGTGTGGGTTTGTTTTGAGTGAAACTTTAATCCTCGTCCAAGTGTGGAAAACACACAGATTGGCTGGATACACATTCTGCGATCAATACATGGCAGCCTGGCTCCCTGAAATCAAAACAGTTTGACTTCCTGTTTCCTGACAGATAGGGGAAATACAAATATGTGCAAATGTGAGTGGAGCCCTAACCTCCCTCATCGACCTTCATCACGGGAGACCCTCACTATGCTCTTGGCCTTTCCGCACCCTTTTGTGCCAACACCAGGGTCAGGGCACGTCCTCTCCTGAATCTGCTGATGCCCACGGTCCACCCCAGCGGACCCTCTCTGACGAGAGGGCATACCCTTGACAACCAAGCCGTTCTCCCCCAACCTTTCACACACCCTTCTCCGCCTGGCCTTCTGAGGAGTGTCTGGACTAAATGGATCGCGTATAAATGTATCCATTAGCATTGAGGCAGACAAGGTCATCCCATCACCATTTGAAGGAAACGCACATCGGGGACCATTGTGAGGGCCCGACAATGCCCATCAGCCATGGCAGGAAGCAAAGGGCTGACAGATTGTGTGATTCACAGCGTGATTGATGACTTACTTAGGGGCCACAATGGATGGCTGATGGATAGGTAGGAAGCGAGGAGAGCAGGGCACTTTCCCCTTTTCACACTGGAGCGGATGTGGTTTGTTTGTTTGTGAGAGACGCAGTGAGTGTGATGGATCGATTAAGGGGTGGGGTGAGACAAGGACGAGACGCTGAAGGCGTGGAATACAGACAAGACGAGAAACACCCCGAGATCGGAGTCCTGTCACCTTTTAAAAGCTTGAAGTAAAGGCACTCGTATTGTGTCTGCAAATATTTCTGTGAAATTGATCCTTTGGTGAATGATGGTCGAAAGGAAAAGCAATGGGCCCGCAAGAAACGTCTGTGCCTGTTGCCATAAACAAAACAAAGCGCAGAAAAGCAACCAGGACAACAATGACTTTTGACTACTGCATATTGCACAAGCAGTTCAAAGCATTTTTTACATTGCAGCTTTTGTGAATATTGGTCCAAAAGAAAAGCAATGTGTGAACGCCAATGGCAGAAATGGTTTACTTTTTAAATGTGTGTGTTGGCATGAATACACCATGCCACTGTGCTATTGCTGAACAAGCCACCATGAACAAGCCACGCAGATCATTTGAAATTTAAAACAGAATCACGCTCTGCACAAATGCCAGTTGGGCTATCTCCACAGTGGCTCTTGATACCAAATACTGAGACGCATTCATTCAAACCCTGAGCTGAATCAGCATGTGTCATGTCTTCAGTAAAGACCCTGTTCTCTCATACGGCAGCACCACCATAATGAACAGCATTGTTGGATGGCTGTGGAGTCAACACCATTGTAAACACCATTACCTAAATGACCTTTCCTGAGGGCTGTGAATGTGAAAACAATGCCACCCTCTTTCTCAGGAAGCAGATCTCTCGCTGAGTCACCTCTCCGTCCAAGAGCACAAATCATGTTGTTGGCAGCCGCGCACACTTGGCCAATTACACGCGCATTACTGCTGGCTTCATCACCTGATCAGTAGATCAGCTGACCCAGGCTCCATTTTATGAGTAAAAAGCTAAAAAACAAAAGACTTTGTGTGCTTGGCGCTTGCCATGAGAAGAGAGAGAAGAAAGGTGAAGCTATGCTTCGGCCAGCCTGGGAGAGCAGCAGAGGAGAAGGTCACCTCAGTCTCTTTCTGCAAGAACTCCTCCGCATGGAAGATAATTACAGCATGACTCAATGGTAAATTTAGCGAAAAGGAAAGAGGCATTTTATTCTGCATGAAATTTGCAATATCACCGAAAACGTTACTTTGCCTGTTTGTCTTGGCACGCCAGTGCCTCGTTATAATATCATAATATCAATGTACGACTCCTTTCACCAGGAATCAAAACTCCCTGGGCAAGCATGGCTGACAAAACATCAAAGAGCCTGAGGTTGACTCTCATTTTTGATGTTTTAAATATCCAGCATAACTTCAGATGACATTGGCTACTCACTTAGAGAGCTTTTAATCCCCGTCCTAAAAAAAACCCTAAAAAAAACAACAAAGTAAGCAACTCCAGAACAAAGCAGAGGCCATGCTCCAACAGTACCCCAAACCAAAATAACAGTGGCCACACACAGTATTAATGTAGGGGGGAGGAGTGACTGATACACAGCGGGTTAGACATGCCTCTTTAACATCTACAGTAAAAACATCAGCAAGAAACTCAACCCAGTTTCCTGAAGGTCTAATTCAGGATGGTAGGGGAATTTCAGGCTCCTCATACTGGGCCTCATATTTAGCCCACACCTCACTTAGAAATATGCAGACTACGACATGCAGTTTGGATTTGGCTTAAATCTATGCAACAACTAGAGGATCTTATTTCAGCTAGTTAACTAATAGGCAGTTGATTAAAACTATTGTGGAGCTCCAGGGCAGAGTAAATGTGGTCAAATCATTATGGTCAAAGGGGCTCGGGAACACACGTCGGGAACACAAGTGTGTGTGACAGCTGAATCGTCAGCTGGGGGGGGGGGGGGGGGGGGGGGCTAATGGCTGAGCACAGGGAAAGTGAGGACAACACACACGCACACACTCTTTCCATCTCTCTCTCTTACACACACACACACACATTCACTGTCTCCAGGGCATGTCCACACTCGTGCCGGAGCGGAGAACAGTTGTACAGTGGTCTGTTAACGGTGACCTATGACCCCTAAGTTCCTCCTGGTCTGCACAGCCCCTGGCTACACCCATCAGGTCACCGGTGGGTCAGTGCACCAGAGCACGGAGGAAGGGAGGGGTTCTAATTAAGCTGGAAAAGCAAACACCGGGCCTAACTAACTTCTCCAAGTGAGACATACTACATCTGGCTTTCAGTGTATTCACGGCAGTCCGCTCATCGATCTTTATGAGATGTACTGGTGGGGAAAACAACCAAATGGAATCTTCCATTTGGTCTCAAAGGAAAAAAGTTGACTGTTTTGAGTCTTGTGAAATCTGGTGTTCATGCCCATGCTCCAAACTGACATGCCAGCCATGAGGGGGCAAACAACATGCCTAATTACATTAAAAATAATTGCGATACTCTTTTGCATGACATTTTACAAGATGTATTAAATTGTATTAAAATGCGTGTGAGGCCAACATGGGTTCGGTAAAAGTGATTCAGACCAAGTGAGACATGGGGACAGCATTCCTCCTGCTCTCCTCAAGAGAGATTGTAAAAGGAAGCCTTCTGTATTTTTCTTGACAAATCATCGTCTGATTTTTATTTATCAAATCATTTTTTATGGAATTAAAAAAAGGATCTTGTTTAGAAGTCATCTGCTGAGCAGCTGCATTGCCCTCAGCATTAGTTGACCTGAACATAACAGTAGCACTGACAAAGACTGTGCATGACAAAGATCGTATCTACCCACTTGATTTTGTTTGGGAAGATAGATAGCAGTAGATGTAGCCCTTGTGGAGGGTTCTCACTGCTGAGGACAGGCCCTTCAAGAAGCAAGCCGTGATCAGTTTTGATAACAGTTGAGCTCTGTGGCAACTCTGCCTATGTGGAAACTCTGTGGCTCTGTAACTCTGCCTATGTTCCACTGACAGACCCAATTCAAAGGAGCTTTGTGCAGCACATGTGGTTTCTTCTGTCCACTCCTGTTACTTAGAGCCAGTCCTATGACAAAACCTCTACAGTTTTTTTTTTTTTTTTTTTTAACAAACTAGAGGACTACATATCAGGCAAACACATGCTAAACAACTCCAAAGATTCCACAGGTCCATAGAGTAAGGAAGGAGATTGAAATTTATGGCACACAATGGTGTGCATGTCAGAATGCTATTTATGGCAGCCAATGTTATTCGTGGCACCGTCCACCTTTATGGGAAGTAAATCTATCCCTAAACATCAAGCCCACCAACACAGAAAAACACACACAGCATCTTGAACTCTGTACTCAATTTGCGGATTTCTGAGTTGTAAATATTTATGGCCTGTGAGATATTGTGCAGAGTAGTAATGCTGAACAACATAAGAACGTCATAAAAAAATATTTGCTTCATGTTTACAATCACAGAAAATTGTTCTAGGGATTTAGTCCAGGTTAGCACGCGCGTGATATGGGAGGCTGAGAGCGTGAAAGCAGAAAACAGTTAGAGGACATAACCATTTGGGTATTTGGACTCTTGTGCAACTGGGCATAGGCATGGCACCTAAAATAACCACACACATGTGCCATCTGGTTGGCGTGTGTGTTTGTGTGTGTGTGTGTGTGTGTGTGTGTTAGATGGGTGGGGTGTTACTCAGATGTCAAATGTGCTGACAATGAGATTCCCTCTCACACAGCTATGTTAGTAATGTGAAGCTGTTGAACAACCCAAGGCCTCACTCCCCTGCTTCCTTACCCTGCAGAAGGAGCAGTTTGACTTTGGTGGTGGGGTGGTGCTGCAGTGATGTTGGGGTACTGGAATTTAAGCGAGGATCCACACACTAACATTTAACCTTTTTAATCCAACCTCATGTCAATGTATCTACGTACACTATAAATAGACACAGGGTGTACTGAGGATACATAGTGAATTATTATACCCTTGCTTAAGATGATTAATTTACTAACTTTCATATTATATTGAATAATTCTTATTATTATTTGAGGTGAGGTTAGTCAAAGAATAAAGAAACCATTACTGAAAATGATGTATTGGCACCCCAATACATCTGAATTTAAGGAACTGTAAATGAGGGTTGATACTGCACATATTTAACTAATTTCAAGTTGGCCTAAGTGTTTAGGAAATATTAACCAGTCATCAATGATTCCCTGTTTCACTGGGGTAAAAAATTAGGTGACACAGGGCCCAAATCCCTTAGTCATCCATCACCCTGGGAAAGATTCAAGGGCATTCTATTGCATCAAGGCAAAAGTGTACTGACTTGCACAAATCAGGAAATGTGTGCAAGAAAATAGCAGTTTGACCTAATATGTCCATATCAACAGTTAAGGCAATCATTAAGAAGTTTAGAAAATTCAAAACTATCATGAACCAGAGTGGAAAGCGGACGCAAGGTTAATTTGTCAGCAGCCTCAGTGAGAAGTAAAACATTTTTTGGGAACACCACAGTTTCAAAATGAACTGTTTGAAAGGTACGCCTATCTTTTCATCATAAGCAGTAGCACTTGGATTAGCCGCATGCCACTGGTACTTTAACTAGGACAGGGTGCTGTGAATGTGAGAAATGAAGATGGCTACAGAGAGCACATAATACCAAGTATTAAATATGGTGAAGGATCTGTGATGCTGGGGGGCTGTTTCTCCTCCAAAGGCCTTGGCAGTTTTGTATTATAGGAAGTACCAGGTGATTTCAAAATCTGGCTCTCTGCAAAAGAAGATTAAACTTGGTTGTGGCTGGAACTTCCAGCAGGAAAAAAGTTTTAAAGCACACCTCAAAATCCACTCAAAAATTGTTGAACACAACAAGTTTTTGCCATGGCCATCCCAGTCCCCTTACCTAGATTCAATTGTAAACCTATGGATTAATAATAATTAGACAATTTTTTTGGAATAACATTTATATTTACGTATCCTTGTGGTAATGAGCTCTTGTGGAATTTAGATATTTTCTTTATCCTCTGAGTAAACACATTTGATTAACATGAAGGGGAATATTCATCACAGGGAATTTTCACTCATATTATTAGGTAAGGGTTCCAATAATTCTGGAGGGAACTTCACAGGTTTGTTTATGGTAAACTATATCAGCTAAATTATATGGCACAGTGTAAAATCGATACATGCAAGTTAAAGTGGAATGATGATCCAGCAACAGAATATTATTTCTCTTTCATGTGAATCTAAAGCCTAAACTTCACACATCTTTACATTCCTTCAATTCTGTATAGGCCTACTTCTGCTCCGTACTGAAGCTTCCTACTGAGCTTATTTTTAAGGTGCGTTTTGCCCCCTAGTGGAGATAGGGACTTAAGACATCACCGAGGACTGAGAAGACTTTGGAAGGGTTCCGCAGCTGGCTTATAGTCAAACAAACACTGTAGAGTACATACATCACAAATAAGTGCTTGTAATATATATATATATATATATATATATATATATATATATATATATATTATAAATAGACCCAATGAAAACAACTTCTTGCTGTCCTGAATTGACAAATTATTGGCAATTTGTTTTTATAGCGGGTCATAAAGCTGGCTATACAGACAGTACATGGGATATTTCTGTGTTAACGTTCCCCTTTCTATCAGTGGGTTAAACTATATGCAGCATGCTGAGCGTGGGAAATTTCAGACAGATGCCTTCTTACAACACGGCTGGGTGAATCATCACCTCAGCTCTTGTGATGCTGATGCTTTTGGGAACGATGATTATCAGGTGTCGGTCAACGATTCGGAAATTACAGAAATGTCCCTGCCTGCATATCTGATGGTGTCGAAAGGCTCGTGCACAAAGAAGTAGTCATGGGGACGTGCCTTGATTACCTTAACATCTAAAACACATATCTTTCCATTTAGTTAAAAAAAAAAACGGTTTTGTGTCTTAGTTCAGTGTTTACATTTTCCATACGACTTCGCAAAATTACCTTACGAGTGGACTTTCACCAACCGCCAAAGAACTTAACAAATGTTTAGCAGACTGTTACAATACATCTAACTTTTACTTTAAAACCTGGCGAGTTTCCATTACTGCAGACATATCTACTTTGTATTTATGGGGCAAGATAAACTATAAGCATGAAACCACATAGATGTGGGAGGCAGAGTAAGGACTACAGCCGCGGAAAAAATTAAGAGACCACTTCAAAATTATCAGTTTATCTGGTTTTACTATTTATTGGTATGTGTTAAAGTAAAATGTACATTTTTGTTTTATTCTATAACCTACTGGCAACATTCCTACCAAATTTCAAATAAAAATATTGTCATTTAGATCATTTATTTGCAGAAAAATTACAATAGGTCAAAATAGCAAAAATGATGCAGTGTCTTCAGATCTCGAATAATGCAAAGAAAACAAGCTCATATTCATTTTTAAACTACACAATACTAATGCTTACACTTAGGAAGTGTTCAGAAATCAATATTTGGTGGAATAACCTTGATTTAAAATCACAACTTTCATGTGTCTTGGCATGCTCTCCACCAGTCTTTCACATTGCCGTTGGGTGACTTTATGCTACTCCTGGCGCAAGAATTCAAGCAGCTCGGCTTCTTTTCATGGCTTGTGACCATCCATCTTCCTCTTGATTACATTTCAGAGGTTTTTTATGGGATTCAGGTCTCGAAATTGGGCTGACCATGACAGGGTCCTGATCTGGTGGTACTCCATCCACACCTTTACTGGCCTGGCTGTGTGGCATGGAGCATTGCCCTGCTGGAAAAAACACTTCTCAGAGTTGGGGAACATTGTCAGAGCAAAAGGAAGCAAGTTTTTCTTCCGGGACAACGTTGTACTTTGCCTGGCTGAGGTTTGTAAAAGACCATAAGGATTGAAAAAGCGGACTGGAGGTTCTTCTAAGTTCGTCTTCTCTGATGAGTCCGATTTCACAGTAGGTGCAAGACTCTCTGGCTTGTAGGCCTCTCCAGGTCTCCGTCTAGCCATCAGACGACCATGTGTTGGGCAAAGCTGAAAATTGGACTCATCAGAGAAGACGAACTAGAAGACCCTCCAGTCCGCTTTTTTCAATCCTTATGGTCTTTTACAAACCTCAGCCAGGCAAAGTACAACGTTGTCCCGGAAGAAAAACTTGCTTCCTTTAGCTCTGACAATGTTCCCCAACTCTGAGAAATGTTTTTTCCAGCAGGGCAATGCTCCATGCCACACAGCCAGGCCAGTAAAGGTGTGGATGGAGTATCACCAGATCAGGACCCTGTCATGGCCAGCCCAATTTCGAGACCTGAATCCCATAAAAAACCTCTGAAATGTGATCAAAAGGAAGATGGATGGTCACAAGCCATGAAAAGAAGCCGAGCTGCTTGAATTCTTGCGCCAGGAGTAGCATAAAGTCACCCAACGACAATGTGAAAGACTGGTGAAGAGCATGCCAAGACACATGAAAGTTGTGATTTTAAATCAAGGTTATTCCACCACATATTGATTTCTGAACTCTTCCTAAGTGTAAGCATTAGTATTGTGTAGTTTAAAAATGAATATGAGCTTGTTTTCTTTGCATTATTCGAGATCTGAAGACACTGCATCTTTTTTGCTATTTTGACCAATTGTCATTTTTCTGCAAATAAATGATCTAAATGACAATATTTTTATTTGAAATTTGGTAGGAATGTTGCCAGTAGGTTATAGAATAAAACAAAAATGTACATTTTACTTTAACACATACCAATAAATAGTAAAACCAGAGAAACTGATAATTTTGAAGTGGTCTCTTAATTTTTTCCGCGGCTGTATCTTTGAAGAGATTTGGGCCACCATCATGATTGCCTGAGTAGATAAAGACATCCTAAAAGGCTTTCTTTGAGATGTATGACAAGGGAGAATCTTGCAAGAGTTCTGATGAAAGTCTAAGGCAAAGAGTAGAGAACAGGATGGATAAGAATAACGCCTAGAACCTTCTGGTAGACATAATGGGGCAATTGCTCTGCTTTGTAGTTTAAGCAGTATGATTTTAATTTCTTAGCTGCATTTTCGAGTATAACAAGGTTTTGAACTTGCATGTTGCGAACGCAGTCACATTGCATCTTAAGTCCCACTGTTGTATCATAACCCCCTGTGGTTTACCTTAAGCTCAGGTTCAGATTGATTTCTGTTCTCATCACAAAGTCTCAGAATTGCCACTAGAGGTTTCTGTACGTCTTGTTTCACCATATGAATATGCATTAAAATGTGAATATTGATTTATTGGCCGTTTGATTTCATGCAACATTCAAACACAAGGCACACTCGCTTAGGCTGCTACAATGGAGGCCAATTGCGACAGTGCACCTTAAAATGTATTTATGTGTTTAGGAAAAAATATATAACATTTGTTGGAAGATGCGATGGTGATTGCATTAATGGCCGATAAAGGCTTTTTAACAATAGCATGTTAATATCTGCACGGATTCAATTTTGTTTATTAATAATTCTGGGAAAAAGACCAAATGCATGTGTGATTTCCAAATGTTTTACTCATTGTGACACGTCACAAATTCCTGAAACAGAACAGGTGTATACACAGACAGGACTATACAATCTCATCAGAGGGGTGTGGATAGTTCTAACAAGTTACAGGTCAGCAATTGGCTTGTGTGGCCAGTATGGATACTTCTCCTTGTCCAACTTAGTCTCGGGGAAGGTATGGTTGAGGTCATCGATGGTCATCTGGTCAAATGGAATCATGTTGTTGAATTTCTCCAGCTGTGGTGGAAGAAGAGAGTGTGACTGGGAGCCCATGTTGGTAATGTACAGAAGTCATGTCATGGCAGAGTACCAGAGCAATGTCAAACATATCCCCTATAAGACCTACTCATAAGAAAGATGCCATTAGATACAGTTCTCATCTCCAGCACGAGGGGAAGATTGTGTCTTAATATTACTTTTCATTTAAATGTAACTGACCTTTGCAGGAGGCCGAAACAAACACTGCTAACCCCTCACCACATACTATTCATAATCTATCCATTTAAAGGCTCAGCATCCTTGCAGCATCTCTGCTTTTCATGAGGGGGAAGACACATCCAAACCATGTCAGAATGCATGTTATTCCATTCCAAATCCCCACTCTGGCCATGTTAACCTTGACCTGAACTTGAGACAGTTCAAAGATTCTCCTCTTCTGCCTTACTATAATATGCCAACAACGCTTGACCATTGAAGAATAGCGCTTTGAGTGCCTCGGAACATGCATCAGTATTTTGGAAAAGGAATCATGCCCATTACCATGAGAGTTACTGAAGTCACTGAAATTACACACTGTAAGTATCCAAATACTTTCCATCGACCTCTGTGAGAACTGCACAATGTCATCCCAATTTTAAAGCCCCCAACTTCGGTATGGCTTAAAAGTACAACATAAAGGCAAGCAGGACAGTACAGCGTATCAGATGAACCAATGAATGAGGAATCCAAGAATTCAGGAGTTGGCCTTTCAAAATACATTTTTACAAAATGTATAAATACGATTCAACAAAGCTCCAAAACATAGAAATAATGGTCCACGGAAATACTTCTGTAACTCACAGTTGTAAAACTCTTAATAGCTCTAATGATTGTACAGGTCTTTAAGAACAGCATGTTCCTGACAGAGGGCACTAGTGGGTGTCAAATGTCACCTATTCAACACCCACACACACACACAAACAAAGCTGAAGACCATTTTCCAATGATCTAAAAGAAAAAACTAACCTCGGCTTGATAATGAGCTATACGAGCTTTAGATGCCTCGACATATGCGAGTGCTGCTTTGTTCTGCAGAGGGGGAAGAGAGAAACATGAAAACACAAAAATCTGGCTTGCAGACCTTCAAGCAAAACTACCAACAAATGACAAGATTTTTTTTCTGCTACAGTTACTAATCTAAAGCTATTACATAATCAACATTTAACACACTATTGTAAAGGAATTTGAATACATTTATAGCTGAATGCAACCATGCTGCCTGTTTGCAACATTTGATTTGTGTCTTAATGAAACCTATAAAACAGCAACAAGTGCTTCAGTCAACATTATGCTGCACATGGACAGAACCTTAAGAAAGCGCAATACTTACAGACTCTTGCTCCTGTGCATCAATCTTCGCTGTCACGGTGTCAGGGGCCTCAGGGATAACCAGAGCAGCAAACTAAAGGAGTGGAAAGAAGAGAAACTATGTTAACCAAATGCTTCATACTCTATGGAAGGACAAATTCAGTAACACAAATCTGACCATTTGTTATACAAGTGTTTTCCATAAAAGGCTCACCTTCTTCTCAAAGTCATCCACCATTCCAGCTTTAGCCACTGCAGACTTGTAGTAGGCCCAGTCAATGGCAACAGGCTTCTCTGGCAGGGAGGTCAGTCTTCATAATAAGAAAAGATTGTGTGAAGAAAGCTCATCAACAAACCAGTGACACCCTAGTCTCAACTGATGACCTTTGTCAATCCCAAGGACCATATGTATGTAGACAAATCTGAAATTTCCAGTCATCAAAACATAATTTTAAATAACCAACAGATTATATTTATCATTTCCTAGTAATGTCTCGTAGACTTACTTTGCACCGATGGCGTCACTTCGTGTCTTGAGTGCGTTGAACATGGCCCTCTGATTGGGTGGCACCCTTTCGGCAAAGGCCAGCCAGTCAATGGCCTTAACTGCAGCGCGTCGGCCTGCCATATTCTTTAACCTTACAATATCAAAGTAAAAGGTATTAGACAAACTTCTACACTTCGATAGCATTATACTACAATAGTTGTCTTTCTATGAAAACGCTTTCAGGGTTTTAGAACTGCTGTACACAGGTATGGCTAACCCAGTCAGACGCGCGGTGTTTCAAATGACAAACTGAATGACTTACGTCCAGCTACATATAGCCGAAAATATTAAGTTATCACGTCGTGAAATAGTAAATATGCGCCATTTCCCATATCTCAATAACAAGGTCACCTGCACTGGCAACGTATGCTCTATACTGAGGCTGTTAATCACTGTTAGCTTCCTTACGTAAATAGTCGTCCAGCCAGCTAACATTTCTTCAGTGTTGGTAGGACGAGCACAAAATAGCTCGCTGGCTAGTTTTGGATTAACTTCAGAGGAAAGATCCATAGTTTTTTTTAGGAGAACACATCGATTGCTCTTTAAACGACATTGTACATTGATACAGACAAGCCAAATAGTGACCTAAAAGGTCGTCTTGACACCTGGTAACGTTACTTATCTGAGGCTAACTAGTAGTTAGCAAATTATAGCGTTAGCTAACGTTATTCAAAGCAAGGTCAGAAGCTGGCACTTGCCAAAACCAAACCTCTCATAAAGCCACTATCAATAAAGAATGAACAAACTTTGATGCAAAAGTGCATCACAACTCCTGGTGAATATCATTGGATAACTATAACATTAAAAGCAGCGTTTAGGACTTACTTTTGCACAGATCAAGCAGCAGCAATGACAGAAGCGTGATGGCTGACCGGAAACGGAAGTGATATCAGGACCAAACTCGGGTCCTGATTGGCCACCTTGCCTTGGAGTTTGATTTGATAGCTTCATCTAGCGGCACATTTGAGACGGTGTGCAATGGGATTTGAGGTACTTTTTCTCTCGTGGTGTGCCAGAGATGTTACCCAATCAGCAGCTACATGCTTATAAAACCCACCCTATCAAAAAGGCATCACATAATGTTAACCAACATGTGAATAGAAATTACTGGTCGATTTCATTGTGTGTTTTTTTTTTTTGCAAGACAGGTAACACTTTTGGATATCATATATTATGGCAAAGTGAAATGGATTTTCATCGGTCCAAAGCGTTCATCTCCTTTGAGACCCTGCCGGGAAATAGTAACATAATGTCTACCAGTGTGTATATTATCAATGTTCCCTGGTTGATTTAAAGGTGTTTCATTGTTTTTGGGCCTTGGGTTTTTACTGGGACATGGTCAAGTAATTTAAACCCATGCATATGATATAAACAACAAGGCAACACATACATGGTTACAAAAATCATAGTATTCTATGTCTATGGGCGCAACAGCGTCATTGCAGTCGACTGCGCTGCATTTAAGGTGGAACATACAATTCCAAAAAGAAGCTGCGACTAAGGAGCTAACTGTAGCCTCGTCCGCTGGCGCTGGTTAGGGTGCCTAGTACCACTCGGCTCAAAGAGGTGGAGATCTGCTATTTTAATGGAAAACAAACGACATCCTATTCTCTCAAGCTCCCCTTGACGCTAGCTTAGATCTAAAAAGAATCAACGCAGGTGAAGGCATTAAACATCACATTCACATCACTGAGATACACGCATCTTCAAATCTGTATAGGCCTACAAATGTGACTGAAAGGTTGAGACTTCTGTAGTCCAGCCAATATCACTTGTTATCAGTCTGGTACAATTTTGTGTTTGCACCTATAAAGTTTAAACCGACTACAGAAAATTGTTTGACATTAGGCTACGTGTTAAATTCTGGGCTGGAGTCCAAGGGGTTAAACGCTTTGGGCCACTGAAAACTCACTTTATATGACAGAATATAATAGGCCTGTCTGAAAGTAGGGGAGAACAATTGTAACTCTTTTTGTCAGGGCTCTGTTCTAAATTGGTTTACACAAAGACGATAGACTCTAAAGCAGTGAAGTTAGGCTACAACATACACATGGGTCTACTTTCAGAAAGATAAGCAAGAATTGCACAATGACTGGTGGTTTGTTAAGAATTTAACAAATCAATGAACATTTGTTACAACCTTATGCATCGAGAAAATTCGGGACAGTTGAAGTTGTAACAGTGAGCATTATGAATGTAACAGTGAGCATTATGTACAATGTATTTTGAATGTAAGAATGGAGAGGTAAATTAGTAAATAAGTATTTGGTGACACCTGTAAACTGTCATCAAGGCAGCCACCTGCCCTAGGGTAGACCTAAATGACTAGACCAAAACTGAGAATGGATAAACAAATTCAAAATTTTGAATTGTTTGTTTTTGTCATAATCCATAACATTCACATGAATAAAAAAAGTCAACATTGGCCTATTACTAGGTTACTGCGAATTAAAAGCCAAACAAAGTTCTGAGGTGGTCAGCTAAAATGGGTCTGTAAAAGAATCCCCCACAGGTTAAATGGCGTCATTGCAGTCAGCTGCACTAAATTAAAGGTGGAACGGAAAATGCGAATAAGGTGCTAACTTCAGCGTCGTCAACAGCGGTGGTTCCAGTAGCCTTCCTCACTGTGATGATCGCCACACACGGAGGCGTAAAATGCCACGGAATGTCCGTACGTTCAATAGCAGGATATCCCCGCAAAAACAACCCGACTTCGCCGTCAGAACAACCTGGCACACGTTGGGTACGACTTAACGTCGGGGGCACCTTATTCAGCACCACCCGACAGACACTCTGCAGGGACCCAAAATCGTTTCTATTCAGACTGTGCCAAGATTATCCAGATCTGGAATCGGACAAGGTAGGTTGTCTTGATTTTGAGCGCAAAGGTCTGCGTGTCCTGGAGAAAGTGTCTAGAATTAAACTGAAATAACCTGAATTTACATAGGCCTATAATTTGAGCTGCTAACTTCGTGGGGATATGAGATGGCGAAGACCTGAGGATAAAATGGCATTATAATGGAAAGGGCCTGGATAAGCATTCCAGGCTACCAAATTCCTGATAGTCTTTGTTTTTTGTTGAAGGATGAGACAGGGGCCTATCTGATTGACAGGGACCCCACCTATTTTGGCCCTGTCTTGAATTACTTGCGACATGGCAAGCTGATCATTAATAAAGACTTGTCAGAAGAGGGTAAGGAAATACCCACTACAGCACATCAAATCCACCTCTCTCCTTCCCTCTCTTTCTCTATCTGTCCCTCCCTCTCTTTATCTCTCCGTCCCTCCCTCCCTCTCCGCCTCACGCATGCATAAAGGCTACACACATGCACATACCTGATGTTACAAACACCAATCAGCAAGACACAAACATATCTTTCTGGTGTAGCCTACTGAATTGGCTGTTGAAATGTGTTGTGATTATGTGAAAAGCCTGGCAGTTGAACTGAAATGATTGTCCTTTAGCTTATTAAGTCATATGAGTAAGAAAAGACCATCGCTGTGCAGGTGTCTTAGAGGAGGCGGAGTTCTATAACATTGCTGCTCTGGTCCGAATGGTGAAGGAGCGGATCCGGGACAATGAGAACAGAACATCACAAGTGAGTGGATGTGTGTGTGTGTGTGTGTGTGTGTGTGTGTGTGTGTGTGTGTGTGTGTGTGTGTGTGTGTGTGTGCACGCGCATGGTCACCACTAGAGGGAGGTGCTTTCTTCATGCCTTTTAGTTGAGGTCAAATTTAAGTTGTTTTATCTGGCAAATGTGTTTCTTTGTCAATAAGACTGGTAATTAGTTGCTGGCTTTAAGCACATTACATGATAGCAGTGCTTAGGGGAAATACTCATGTACTGTTTAGCTTATTAACATTATGGAATGTGCTACGTAGATGCTTAAAAGTCAAATGACCCATATTTAAGATAGTTCAAACCACTAAAATATCTCTCTTATCCATGATCCATGTTTCTTAGTTTCAAATATGCCCTATGGAATGGTGTGAATGTTGTTTTCGAAGGGTCCGGTGAAGCATGTGTACAGAGTCCTTCAGTGTCAGGAGGAAGAACTCACCCAGATGGTCTCCACCATGTCCGACGGATGGAAGTTTGAGCAGGTATGAAGCATCACAGATCTCCTGGGACAAGATTTCTTCCCTCTTGAATTGTATTTCATATTTTAAGACATTATACACAGCATTAAACAACAATCTTCATAAAATGTTCTGAAGAAGATTGTGATGTTTATTGTTGTTTGTGTTTCTTTCACGTCATATTCACAGCTCATTAGTATCGGGTCGTCTTATAACTATGGTAATGAGGACCAGGCAGAGTTTCTGTGTGTGGTATCTCGGGAGCTCAACAACTCCATCAATGGCGTTGTTGTTGAACCCACAGAGAAAGCCAAGGTGAGTATGCCAGCAGAAAAGTGCTATCTGCCATATTATCTGTTTTTCCTGATTGTTAATAGTAGTGGAATGTCCTGCGGGAGGTTTACAATTTAGCAAATGACGGTTTTAAACTCTGTCAAACTTTTTATTTTTCATGGATGATACTGGTTTTACTTTGAGTTAATTGATACAGTTTTATTATGAAAGGTTTTAATTGATGAGGTTTGATAGGTGAAAAATCACCCTAGTTACCTCAGGACTCTGTAGCTGCATGAAAGTATATTTATTAGACAAACAAACAACAATTGCAATTGGGCTCCCCTTCCAGCCGAGGCTGACAGTGAAGCCATGATAAACCCATCGCACAAGGTTTATATAGTCAGAAGTTTAGCTTTCAGCAGGGATGATCACGTGGTGGATTTCTCACGTCCGAGGCTCCCTGTCTTGCAAGGATGGCAGTTTTGCACAATGTTGGAAGAAGCACAGTTCCTTTCTTATCTCCTCTGGTCTAAACATGCTCTCTTTCATATGCAGACTTAGTGGCACCTAATATTCTAGTTACACACACAGAGAGAAAAGCCATGCTCCTGCTTTCATAAGCACATAATTCACAGGAATATATTCATACAAGTCACTTGATTATTATATTCTTAAGTCATTAACAGTGTTTGGAAATAATCTCCATCAATTGATTTACGCATTCATAACACACAGTGCGTTCTGCTCTTGCAGATTCTCCAGGAGCGGGGGTCACGGATGTGAGTTCAGTGACATCCACACCTACCTATTTTACCCAGAAGACCTTGCATCTGTCCCCAGTCTGTCCCTGTACCTTCTCCAGACACAACCAGAGGGACCTGCTGTTTAAGATCACCAGGGCACAGTTCTCTCTTGTCATATCAACTGCTCCTGGAATGGAAATCCTTGCTGTTGTATTGAAGTTACCTTGTCATCCACAGGAAATCAACCTCCCCCGCCTCCAAAATACACAAAAAAATCCACTGTTTGAAAAGAGAGAACCAAACAAAGAAATGCTCAGCGATAGGTATACTGTATTTTTTTTACACTATATATCAACTCACTCAAACAGACACTTAAATCATTCAATATGAATTTAGTACATACTGTAAGAAATCCTTATACAGAGATTTAACAAATCACAATGACAGTGGCAGCCTGATTGCATATGTCCTACTAGTGACCCCTGTGATGGACATGTTCACATGAGAAGATTCCGATGAAGTCCCACTGAGAAAGCCCCAAGACTCCCACTGAGAAAGAACTTGTGTTTCTTACCCAACCCCGCCACCCCACCACCCCCACCACCCATTTACACAACATTCACAAGAACTTTACTCCAGATCATGTGTCCTTTACATTTAACTGTATCTTCATGTAGAGGGAAGTGGCACACCACAAGGAAGAAACGTGTGCACAATACTATCACAAGCTTGGTGTGTTCTATACACAAACCACTTCTTCCCCAGGGTCATCATGGATTCTGTTTCCCAGGAGCAGCAGTACGGTATTCTCTGTAACTTCATCTTGTGTCATATTTAAAAAATTGCAAGGACTTCACCCTGTTCTGGGAGTACTAACCAGTAATTCACTCCCTTGCTGTTAACATGAACTTGCCGCAGTAGTTATAAAGTCAGACAAAGTTGCAAAAGAGGTTGGAAATGATAAGTTGAGCCATGGAACCATAGTCTAGTCCTTCTGGCCTACTCTGTGACTGATATCCAGAAGTAAGGGGAATTAACTGTTTCATACAAAGCAAGGGAAACGCCACTTACGGCTGACTGACTGCCCTGAGTACAGCAGATACACCAGACCACTGCACACACACAAAGATCATTGTACCAACAGTACAATTATTGGGAATCCCATCAAATGGGTTCCTGTTCTACCCTATTCTCTGAAGAGTATTTGTCTTGGCTTGATTTGGTGGCAGGATCTGTGATTTCACCACCCAGAACTCCTGCATTACTTGTAGTTGATCATAAAGCTATATTTTGTATTATGGGGTTGAGCCATTTGTCAAACGTTTTGTGCTCCAGACAAATACTTAATATGCTGAATGCAAAAAACAAAGTGTGTTAAAATAAAGTGTGTGTAGTTATTTAATTAGCTTTAGTTCATGTGCGGCGGACTTTTCTCATCATTGCTTTGCTCGTTGCCAGTTGCCAATGTTGTCATTAAAATGAAGGCCCTATATCTCATATCTATGTGAAAGTTAAGAACATCATTTAACTCAAGAACATAAAAAATGTACTACTACTAATTTGAACTACTGCACTATGGTGAAATAAAAGTCTGTGAGAGGTGTGGTACTGAATTGTCTCAGTGTGTTAATCCAGACTGAAGAAAAGATGATGACTCATGGACAAATCGGTCCAGTGAGTTCTCCGTCAACTGGGATTGCCACGACAATCTCTTTCCTGATGAACAATAAATGTCAGCCTGGTGTTTGCCAAAGGTGAAGCAAAGCATTATAACCAGATTCTTTACTGGAAGAGAAAGGAAGTAGGCTGTAGCTTGCATCACAATGCCGTGTCAAAACTTAGGAAGGGGCACTGACAACTTTGTCCCATCACATGGAAAACAATTACAGACAGTATACTTGATGATGTTGAGTTTTTATCTGATGTAGCTTTGAAAATCTAGGGTAGGGTAGGCAATGTAAGAGAAACCAGCAAGAGGGAACTAGATTTCAAGTAAGACTTGCTCACCATTGTGTCATGAGTGAGTGTGAGTCAAGAAACTCATCCGCACCCCTGATTAGACAATGGAACAGTCTAAGTCTAAGGATCCTAAACAGAAGAAGGGGGTGTCAGCCAATAGCCCAGACCCTACATGAAAGTTTACAACCAAAAGATTCCCATCCCCTTCCCTCAGGTTAACCTACAAAGCCTCCTCAAAAATACATGAACGTGCACTACCTGACTACTGCTGGAGGAGTCCATGAGAGAGAGTGTTCAGTGGGGAGAGATGCGGAGGTCATCGCTAACCATATCCAACTACCTCATGTCCCCTTCTCATTCTGACAACTACAAAACATCTCAAATGAGCTACATCTCCACATTTGTAAAACATCCTGTTCAGAACCAATTTGTAGACTATAGATAAATACCACAGAACAAACATCCTTTTTCTTACAATACATAAGGTTGACATTGACTACACAGTTCAGGAAAATAACTCCCTCATGGATTCCCCCCCCAAAAACAAACAAACCAGATAATTACCTTTCCGACAGAAATACTTTTCAGGCCCTTCATCTCCCTCTGTTGTCGTCACCATTACCTTCTATATACCTATGTGCTTCTACGTTTGTGTGACAGAATTTGTGTCACAGAGTTCGTGTAACAGAGTTTGTGTTTGTTAACCATGGAGACCTTTTGGTACACAGCCCTTGAACTATTGTGGTGGGGATTCTCCACCGGAGACCCTAGCCAATTTTCATCGAGGCTCTGGTTGCACCCTCGTCATCCCTGCACTAAGGTATAGACACTGACCTTTCATATCTACTGTACACGGTGCTTGTCCATGGCGAATGCTGACTGCACAGCAGTCTGGTCTCAGCATCCCAATAAGTTATCTCTCTATTCTATATGCATTCTGCATACTTTCTTTGGGCTCAGAAAGGTGCTATAGAGATACAATTGATTGTTATTGTTGAAAAGCTGGACCAAATGAAATGATAGGAGGAGGTTTTTACAGCCCTGTGACTGCCACAGATTTCCTTTTTATAGGCAGTGCATTTAATGTTTTCATTACTGTCGAAGATGAAAGAGAGTATCAGGAAATACAACAAAAAAAAATTCTGAAATACATTGCCTACACTAGCTTTAAGCTAAACTTTAAAAAAAAAAAAAAAAAAAGGAAGGATGACTAGATGTGGCAAGTCAGCTGTGTCTCATTGTTCTAAATGTTTTAAAGGGATTCACTCGTAATTGTGTAATGTACTTGGGCTGGGCAAGTGGAACTTCCGGCAGTAAGACTTGTGTAGATAGAGTTGTATAGCCTCCCAGTATGCATCGTGTGCTGTGACGCTGTTTAGCCTATTGTGTCCAGTGAGAGTGTACTGTATGTGTCTGATGTTATAAACAGTCTAAGTCTAAGTATATGTTAGATACATTATTATAAAGATGTTAATATTAATGAGACAGAGACCAGCAATCAGAATTTCAATCAGCGCTTTATCTTTTCCAAATATCATGAACAAACTCTAAGATGAACTGGGCGCAGCCAGTGTATATAGTTTATATAGTTCCTCAAAACATGTTTCATAAGCAGGCACGGGACATTATTCTGAGACAAGACGTTGACCCTGTCTGACCCTTGTCTGATCAAAAGGTGCCTGACAGCAAAAACAACATGAATCACTTCAGCAAAATGTCACAATCATTCATATCGCAAAAGTTGGTTCCTTAATTCAGTACATGTAAGAATTCAGATTAAAAATAGAATAACAATGTATTACATTTCTCTATCAGTATCCTAAACAGTAGAAGGGGTGTCAGCCAATAGCCCCCGACCCTACATGAATACGTATCAGACAGCTACTCTCAAATGGGAACTAAGACACACGGTCCGGCATTGATGCGTTTCATCACAGTTCATTCATATAGTTGAGTTTAGTCTTTAAAAGAAGATCCAGTAAAGTGTATTGGCCTACTTGTTCTCAAAGAAAATATTTAAAATCCTGGTGTTCCCATTCGGTACATCTGTCGATGTTATTTCTCAGAAACGCTGTTTGCAATTCTTAACAATTATGTTAATGCTTCACTTGAATGAAATTCTCACTTAGTGGATTTATCCATATGACGCTTCAGACGAATGGTCTCGAGCAGTTGTTGCAGATTTCTTGGTATGTGTTTCACATGGGGGTGGGAGTATAAAGAATATTATGGCGCTCTGACATGACCTGAGATAAAAAGGATGTGAAAACACACATTCCATCACACCTCCTGCTATCCCTGGGACACAGTATTCCAGATGGCAGGACACTTAACCAGAGACCCTTACATTCCAACCTAAGTCTAATTAAGAGATACATAATATATAGATACGAATGCATATGGGATTCATTGGATTACTGATTATTGTCAATCACTATTAATTCTGATATTTAATCCTGATTAACTGATTAACTCTTTTAATGAGCAGCAGGGGCTTTTAAAGCAAAGCAAAGGCAGTGGATGAACAGACATGGGGTTGAGATGATGAAAATCAGCTTTGTGCTATGGATGCTAACCACATTAAATTCAT
The DNA here is from genome assembly GCF_963457725.1 of Sprattus sprattus. Lineage (NCBI taxonomy): Eukaryota > Metazoa > Chordata > Actinopteri > Clupeiformes > Clupeidae > Sprattus > Sprattus sprattus. The sequence goes on from NC_137916.1 coordinate 20,323,011, forward strand.
TGTTGGTTTTAAAATAATTTGCCTGTTTAATGTTTGAGAGTAAGCAACTTGAGGTTAACTCTTTGCCAGTTAATGATAGGGACAAAAGAATGCTTTTTTGTACGAGAGGGGCCGAAGAGTGGACACCAGGCACGTAAAAACAGTACTGGCAAAGAGTTTGGAGATTGATGGCTGATGTCTGGAGAGAATTTCAAGTTCTGTGGGATAAAAAATATATGTTTCACATTTAATTAAGTAGGTTAGTATAGGATTCCATAGGATAACATAAATTGAATTGGTAACTTAGTGTGGCCATGTATTCTGTTTGACCTGTTGGGTAAGGTTTGATGAGCTGAGAGAGTTAGTCAAGACTTGGGGTAAGGGGATCCTATGTCAATAGTCTTATCTATAGTGGAGGACTAGGTGGCCACAGTGTAAGAGTACGAGGGAGGGGTTTTAGGTATAAGAGCTCAGTTTGCCCAGAGACTGATGGGCATTGTTGCGGGACATTTCTTGCTTGTAACAATGCTCCCGATATCGTTAATAAATCTGCAGTACCACTCCAGTTGTCTGTAAGTAATTTTGACCACAGTTCCACAGTGTATTATTATGACTGCTATGAGACCAGATTTGGTGTTGTATTCTGAATGTGAGCGCAATTTTACTTTATTGAGTTAATGATTCCTTTTTAATGCATTAAAGGAAGAAGCAGGACTGCTAGTGGAAGTATGCGTAACTGGTTGTGGAAGCGAGGGAACGAGTTTGGCAAGCACACACAAGATCAGTGGATATAGGTGTTAGAGGCTTTGTAGCTGAATCAATCACAACACTTTAGTTGGATTTTGGTTTTCAGAGGATGCTCACTCAAAGGAGCTTTAAAGAAATTGTCTGAGGCTGCTGTGAAGGAGGGCCTTTAGGGAACATGTTGTTGTATCCTGCTGCTCAGGATCAACCGTTGGGCAATTTCTATATTGGTAAGGTTAGGTTGTTAGGTGAGCACTTTGCATGTGACAGTGAGAGGAAAGTCCCCAGCCAATAACACAAGGAATTTAACATATTTTCCTGTATAAAACAAAACAAATAATTGCAAAGACAGCCAACATAAAACAATAAGCAAAGACAACAGACAAAACATTCAGCTGGTGGTTTATTTCCAAATGTATAAGCATACCAATAATTCATATCTGTATATCTGAACTTCTATCAATGTTTATCTATGTATATATTTATACAAAATAACTTATATGTAAAGGTGCCCTGATGTTGAGAATAACTTGACCTTTACAGTGTGTGATGGAGGAAAACGGCGTAGAAGGTCAAGCTAGAGGGAACGCTTCTCCATGTCACTTGCAGATGTCAACTCGGTGATTTACGCAACCTTCGAGGAAGTTTGGCTGTTGCCTGACAGGGTATGTACCCCTACATTTACCAGTACCATATACTTTATATACATGTAAATGCAATTTGAGATATGATAGACCTGCCTACATTTACCTGCCAGTTTAATCTTGCCACTTCACAAAGACAGGTGTGAGCGCGCCAGTGTAGGATACCGAATCCAGATGGATGTCAGATCTATGAACTGAGAAAAAGCGATCAAAACGGAGAACTGGTCAGCTTGCTGGACAACTATCCAAACTGAAGAAACATAACATCAAATGCATCTTAGGATATGTGTTTTAATTATAAAAAAAGACTCAGCAAAAGAGCACGCCATCCTTCTGGATTAGCCAATAATAGTTATAATAATAAGGAGATTATCGCGGCTCTCCTGCACCAGGTTGCATATCTGAGTCAGTGCCCGCTTGGATTTGTGAGGGCAGACTCTAGTCTGATGCTAGTGAAAGTTGAGAACAAGCGAACTAATGCCGCCCATGAATTACGCAGCCAATTTGATAGGACAGCGGTTTTTAGAAAGTAGCGGCTGACGCAACGTAGTCCGAGTTGGTTTGGCTGTCTGCCGTTGTAGCCGATAGGTCGAGGCAATTGAGTAACGGTAGATCATGACACTCTCTGAAGAGGCGCAGATCATCACTTATTTGTCGAAAGAAAGGAAAAAACACGGTTTCTTGAGTACGCAGGGATAGTCTGGTGAAAATGAAATATTAAGGGTTTATCAGACTAAAGGGGATCGGTGAGTAACTTTTAATTACTCATATCACCTGAACCAGCTGCTTTTATTTAACATACATTGAGTTGTTCTAATCAAATGTCAGGGAAGGTAGATAGAAAATACTGTGTCACGACTTACATTTTGTAAAAAGTAGAAAAAAGGAAGTTTTCATGGGGCTTCCCCAGAGTCCGATTTCAGTTTAGGGGGAATCTGAGCATTCATGAACTTCACAGCTAGTACTTGCTGAAGGTGTTTCAGTTTCCACAGTCTCTATATCAATGAAAGAGTATTTTTCTTTTCTGTCTTTGTATGGGGTTTCCATTAGTGCTCATCAATCTTTTGTCATGCTATAATTTGTCAGACACAAAGCGACATTCAAATGCTGATGTAGTGTATACATAGCTTAATTGAGTTGTACTGTAATGGTGATGTGTCCCCCTCTGTAGCCAAACACAATGACAGAGGGACTAGAGGTGCATCAGAGGGAGTCTCCAAAATCTCTGCCCGCAGACGGCCACACCACCCTGGTACGACGGGGCAGTCCTGATGCTTGCCAGAATCACTTGATTGGGAACAGGGCGTCCTCTCTGCGGTCAGAGAGGTACACTGATTCACAGGAAAGGGACGGGCAGGATGGAGAGTCATCAGGGAAAACGGTCACTCCCTGTGATGGCGAGGAGCCGGAGCAGGAGCGAGAGGAGAAGCAGAGCGGGCTAGAGGCGCCAGATGGAGGGTGGGGCTGGGTGGTGGTGGCCTCCACCATCCTGGTGCTGGCGTTGACCCTGGCCTTCCCCTCCTGCATGGGCATCTTCTATACAGACCTGCAGACTGAGTTCAAAACCAGCAACATTGAGACCGCCGGGGTTCCAGCGATCATGACTGCTGTGCTACATGGAGGAGGTAGTGCCCCACCCCCACCCCCCACCCCATCCTCAAAAATAAAAAGACATAATATATTGACAAAAGTCTCAATACCTTCCATTTCCATAGGAAATGAGGTAAGCAACGTCTCCCTTTATGGAGTTGACAGTTGTTCTGAGTAGCTGCAGGGAATTGAAGATAAGATAAAGGCCAGGTGCTCTTGTGTGTGAAGACTTCACATCAATCTTTGATCTGCTGCTTGATGTTTCAAGTTCCAAACCAAAACAAATCAAATGCTGTACAGTTTGAGTGTATTCTCTCAACAATGACAAGTTCAGCAACAGAGAAGTTCTCTTGCTGAGTCACCATGCATGCGCTTAACAGGGATAACAAACACTGAAAGATCCAGTGGGCATAACCTTGGACTGGGCCCTGGCATGTACCGGGTCAGTATAGATTCTTGAGGTTTCGTTGATATTGGTAGGTTGATAATAGGTTGATAATTTTTTCCAGGGGGTCTGTAATTTCTAGCAATGCCCCTGTTACTATGTCACATATAGGACACCCACCTCAACTGGCATTAAAAAAGTAAAAAAGAGTGGTATATTAAATATTTTATAAAATTTTGTTTATATTTCTGCACTCTCTAAAACCTGTGGATCCAAAGAACTCACAGAGACAGGAGGTCATCATAGATGGAACTGCCACATGACGGTCATGTGCAGGGACTCATCGCCCCAGGCAGAGGCAATAACTGGATTATTATTGTTGCATCAAAGACTTATAAAATCGCTTCTAAAATATGTGTAATTTAAAAGCATTAGCTTGACTCATTTCAACTTTCTTTTTGTCCTAGCCCGGAACAGTGGATATTTGTCACAGGAATTTCAGTTAATTCTGTCGGTATTGCCTTCCCAGTGTTCAGGAAAACATTATGCACTGCCTGGAAAGAGTGAATAACTGGATTATTACTGTTACATCAAAGACTTGTAAAATCGCTTCTAAAATATGTGTAATTTAAAAGCATTAACTTGACTCACTTCAACTTTAATTTTGTCCTGGCCATGTGCAGTGGACATTTTTCACAGGATTTCAATTAATTCTCCATTATTGCCTGTCCAGAATTTAGGATAACATCATTCACTGGCTGGCCATCACTTGTGTTTTGGGGGAAATTGTCACTTTGTGTTTGAGGATACAGCTTTTTATTTCAGTCATGGCCATTGTACATTTCCCTACGGGTTCAAGTACAATAGCATTAGGATTTGCATTTCTTTGAAATCCTTTCATCTCTGATTCAGAACAATGTGTCTGTGTGCTTTGTCTGATTGCTGTGGTCTGTGTTGGCCCGTATATCTGCTTGTATGTATTTGCATGTTTATGATTGTGTTCCGTGTTCCATCCTGCTTTTGTAGGCCCGCTGTGCAGTGTTCTAGTGGAGCTGTATGGTTGCCGTCCAGTGGTGATCCTGGGGGGGATTCTCAGCGGCTTGGGAATGACAGCCAGTTCCTTTGCCCAGTCCATCACAGCACTATACATAACAGCTGGCATTATCACAGGTGGGCTTATGCATAATAACACATCTTATTTTCTGCTGAGGAATAAAAGGTTTTCCTCGAAAGTAAATTGGAAATTATTCTTAAAGATGATGTGATTTTTCATCTGTAGGTTTGGGATTCTGTTTTTCCTTCCAGCCGGCCATAACAATGATAGGGTACTACTTTGTACGCCGCCGTGCGTTTGCCAACGCCTTGTCATCCACGGGCACTGCTCTGGGCCTCAGCGTCCTGCCCCTCCTGGCCAACTTCCTGCGGGGCTGGTATGGCTGGCGCGGCAGCTTCATGATCTTGGGCGGGATCCTGCTGAATTGCTGCGTGTGCGGGGCTTTGCTAAGGCCCTTGCAGCCCAGCACCAGGAGGGGCAGCCGATGGCAGCGGAGGCAGACGGATCATGCTGAGCCGGACCCCACTGATGGCCATACCCCCCAGAGAAAGCCGGAGGGGCTTAAGAGACGCCTGCGGGCCACGTTATCTGGCCTCATGGCCTTCCTGCACAGGCACATGGGCTTTGACCTCTTGCGGAGCAACCCGCGCTACAGGGCGTTCACGCTGAGCGTGGCCTGGATGATGCTGGGCTTTACCGTGCCGCTGGTCTACCTGGTGCCCTACGCCACCTCCAACGGCATGGACCAGGACCGCGCCGCCCTGCTCATGTCCATCCTGGGCCTGGTCAACATCTTGGTGCGGCCCGTGGTGGCGCTGGTCTTCGGGCTGCCACGCTTCCGCGGGAGCCCCTGCTTCGTGTACATGTTCGCAGCGGCCATCTTGGTGAATGGCTTGAGCAACTGCGTGTGCGCCGCGGCGGCAAGCTTCCCCGTGCTGCTGGCGTTCGTGGTGATGTTCGGCCTCTCCATGAGCTTCATCGGCTCACTGCTGGTGACCGTGCTCATGGACACCGTGGACATCCGGCGCTTCCACTCGGCGCTGGGTCTCATCTGCTGCATGGAGAGCTTCACCGTGCTGATGGGTCCACCACTCGCAGGTCGGTTAGCAACTACTTGTTTTGCTTGTCTTCACACTTGTAAAGCGAATTTGGGAATTAAGAAAAGCGCTATATAAAAATGAATTATTATTATTATTACCACTACTACTGATAATAATAATTATCCAAAGGAACAAAAAGGGAACAATGAAGGTCTGAAATATACTGTAGCTAGTAAATATGTACAAATATAACTCACAGTATGGTTCTACATCTAAGAGTTGGGATGATGTAGTTGGCATGGACGGTGGTATATCTGTGATGAGAGGAAAACATGTTTTTATATCTTTATGTGGTTTAATGACGTTACATGGGAGTTATTTACAGATAAAAGGAATGTCCTCAATAGTGTTCTGAATCAGCATGTGCATACTGCATCATGCTTGAATCAGATCATAGAAACAAAAAGTAGAATGAACCGACTGTGACTGTGGGTAGAGCGAGAATATTTACTCTTTATTCTTTAGTCTGTGAGGCAGACATTTTGCACCTCCAGGAGAAATTCAGTCTTTTGGAGATGGTGGATCAGCCCACCTTGTATGTGACCATAACTCCTAAGCTGCCTCGCTCTGTTTGTATTATGTGAGTGTGTGAAGGAGTCACAAGGAAATGGAATGTGCTGGCCATGGTGTGCCCTCGTCATCAGTTCAGGAGGCATGTATTTGTTTTTGTGGGGGGGGGGGGGGGGGGGCTATCAGTGTGTGTGTGGGGGTGGGTGGATGCTGGTCAAGTAGTCTAGTTATTCCTGGATTGGTGGAGGGAGGTTGGGAGGAGCGCTCACAGGAAGGGGTTGGATCCGGTTCCTCAGCCACTGCTCTGATAACCTAGCAGCTGACTCCCACCCCGCAGGGTCACGGAGCCACCTCAGCAGACCCTCTCTGGTTACCAGCACCATGGAAACACAAATGTCAAACCAGGCAGGAGCCCTTTGCAGTGCCACAGGCAACCCTGCGGCTGGCCTGAGCGATTCATTGTGCACCTGCCCTGTTTAGAAAACAGCTGCTTCAGTATTAGACATGACATAACTTTCTTTAGGATTATCTGAGCAGTCAGTGTCAGTGTTGGTGTGTTAACCCAGAATTATTCAGGATTAGCGATGCTAACTGTGTCTTATAGTAATACACTTCAGTATGACCTTTGACCTTTTGGCTGCAGGTCTGCTGATGGACAGGACTGGCCAGTACAAGTACGTCTTCTACGCCTGCAGCGTGAACGTGGCCACAGCTGGCCTCTTCCTCATGGGCTCCTTCTACTACCTGGACCGCCAGCAGAAGAAGGAAGACCAGAGCTGCGCCCTGCCTGCTCGTGAACACCCGCTGAGACCCGTCATCGTTCCCTCGGGCTCCGCCACGGAGCACAGCCAAGTGCCCTTACAGTCAGGCAAGGACGAGGAGCCGGAGTCTGTTAAGGTTTCAGACGTGTGAACAGTGCGGCTGTCCTCAACACCTGCATATATCTATCTATTAAACAGCCCATTTCCCTCTCCATTTTTTTTTTGAATCTAGGACTCTAGTGCATAATGACTTATGCAACAAATGAGTGCAAATAACCAGTCCATGTTCCACTTTGTTTTTCTCAGTTGTCTGTCATCATCCCTTCCTCTATTTTTGAACAAAAAGTGACTCACTTCCTTTCTTAGTTTCACGGATCATTTAGATACAGTTTCAGCTAGACGGACCTAAAGTGCTGAAACTTTACTAAGCTGTAATAGAATCAATCAAGGAACGGCTCTGTGTTTAGAGTGTTGTGTTTTTGCGCTTTCGGTGAACAACACATGTAGAATTAATTTAGGCCTATGTTTTAATGAGCTCCTGTTATTGAACTAATAACACCACTTAACTATTTTATTTTCACATACAATCTGTTAAACCATCATATTTACAGCAAATATTTCATACTGATCAAAGTATTTATACTGAAAACAAAAACACTGTCCAGTTACAGTTTTTATGAGTAGAGTACACAGGGAACACAATGATCTAACATGTTTACACGGATGTTTCTGGGCACTGCTTTGTTGTTATGAGAAATTCAATACCTTTTCTATGAAGTTGTCTTTATAGAGGACTTTAAAAACTGGAATGTTACTGAGAATTGGGACAAGTATTTTCTTGCTGCTAACGAAGTGTTAATTGAATTATTTTATCAGATGTTGTACATATTTTATGAAATATATCTGATTTATTTTGTATGACATTTGAAATAGAAACAAATTGATTATAGTGACTTTTTGTTATTAATAAAATAAAAATAGATACGTGTATAGGTGTAGTCTGTTTGTAGTCTACAGGTCTATATAGAAGATAGATTCAATGATGATGATACAGCAAAAAAGGTTTTCTTTACACCTGTGGTGTGTTTTCTTGGTTGCCTTGCCTCATAATCCCCGGCAACACCTTAAGGCGTTACATATCTACAGGTTTGGTAAAGACTGGAATTCAAATCAATTCAAAAGACCTGATAATATTAAAAGATATTCTTATTCTCAGATGGGGATTGCTTAATTAAAAAAAAATCCACTCCCTAAACTTTAACTTTTTTATTGTTAGATAGACCTACATGCAGAACCATATGAACCATATGAAGTTTATGTCAGAATTTAGGGCCTAGATTCCCCTATGGACAGAGGGATCATGGCTGGTGAAAAAGGTTCACATTCAGAAATGTGTCTCGCGACCCTTTCATGAACTCGCGCGACCCAAATTTGGTTCGCCTCTAAAGGGTTGAGAACCACGGCCCTTACGCTTATGTAGTCCCGAGAGGCACATGTGCAAGTTTGTGCAAGTCCAAAGATCTGTAAGTGGTAGGTAAGAGGCTAGGTAATCAGTGACGCTAGTCCCGAACTGGTTTTTTCACGTCTGTGTCAAAACTTGAAACCGACTATTTGAAACCAATGATTAGATGCGTTTAGCACAGCGTGTCAATTATGATTATTACAAAATTACTACAGTCTTCGGTTCCGTATTCTAGCCACGTAAACTCTTGCACCGTGCGAAGGACCTTGAATAACTTTAGCGCATACTGTTGCAGGTAAGAACATCTGGAGACGACGTTCATTGAGTAGCAGATGATGATGCATAGGTTTTTTTTTTTTTTTTTTTTACACCATAGGCTAGTTCTCTTTCGTTTAAAACAAACTGTAGTGTAAAAAGACACACAATATAAACTCCACTAATACAATCGGTCCTTGGGAAGTAAGCGACTCTCTTGTTTCTTGTTTTAATTATTTAAATGCTGCATGGCAACATTGTTGACATTGTGTTAGTTTAATGAGTGTGTTTCGCTGTATGGTATTAGATCCATTTTGGCTTGCTTTGATAGGATCAAATGGAACCACTGGCTGATTTCGTGTAGTCTTTTCCATGTGTTGATGATATTAGATAGCTTGGCTTTCTGTTGTAAAAGCAGTCATATTTTCTATGGCAGCAAGGAAACAGTTGTAGTGCAGGATTTATTATCAGATTCAGATTTTTGCCCTGGATCACACAATACTTATATTCCCACCAGGAGTTTAGACGAGCAAAAACATGTCTAAAATTACTTTTCATAATATTACCTCAACATAACCCAGCTATCTCTCCCTCGGTTTCCCTCCCTAAGGTCACTCCATGTGGACAGTTCACCTGGTATTCCCTCAGTCACAAGCAGCTATGTCCACGGCACGTCCTCCCTGCCCCTGCTACCCCTCACGGTGGGACAGAGTCTGCAGACCGCTGTTGAGAAATGGCCGGACCGCGAGGCTTTAGTTTTCCTGAAGACCGGCATTCGGAAAACTTTTAGTCAGTTTCAGGAAGATGTAAGTTTAAACTTATCTTGTCTGTCTTCCGAGGTTCAGCAGCCAATCAATACCTCTCACATACTTAGAATGAGGCTTAATGATTCCCCCCTGAAATTAGACAAAAGAGCACAATCGGATCAGCATGCCTCAGACTTTGCCCCCACAGACCCACCTTTGGTTAATTATTTATCTGAACCAAGGTTCTCCCAAGAGCACAGATGGTAAAAGGGGTAGGGAAAGCCCACAGAAAGTATGGGGTATCTACTTAGACTTTCCAATAACTAATATATATTGTAAGGCCTTCACTCAGTAATATCTCTGAACACGCTCTGATCTGTTTTTTTCACTATATTAGCACATGTCTCCATTCTATCCATATCTCCTTTATATTCCTGCTATAAGCACACCTTATTAAAGCCTGTGTCATTATCATGTTCTCAATTCACTGCATTTTCTGTATAACCAAAAAGCTCCACGGTTTAGGTCTGTCAGGTATGAACAGCACAAACAGAATGCCAGGTACACACCAGGAGTTGCATCTGTAACCTCAGTATAAGTGCATTAAATACTGATGCCTGTGTTGTTACTGTTCTGCAGGTCGATCAGGCAGCTGCAGGACTCCTTTCTCTGGGCCTAAAGAGGGGTGACAGGTTGGGTATTTGGGGGCCCAACACCTATGAGTGGATTCTGTTCCAGTTCGCCACAGCCAAAGCTGGGATCATCATGGTGAGCACCACAGTGCAAGGCCGCTATATACATTCTTTTCAACTACATGTCTTGATTAGTGGATACTCATGTATGAACAAAATACTATTAATATTTCTACTCCTAAAGTCAGTGAGTATTATGACATGTTGCTGCTAACATCTAGTAAAACAACAATTGGGAGACAATTCGGACAGGTGTTTCATAACACTGTAATAAGCCGATATCAGGTCAAGGAAAAAGAAAATGTTTTGATCTGGCTGTCAGTTCAAGGACAAAAGTCTAACTACTTTGCCACCGCAGGTCTCAGTGAACCCGGCTTATCAGGTGAAGGAACTGGAATTTACACTAGGGAAGGTAAGCATGTAATATGACATATAAATAGATCACCAGTGTATACTATCTCCACTTAAATCTCAACTTGTTTTCTTAACACCAGTAGCACAGTGTAATTGTTGTTGCCTGCGCAGGTGCGGTGCAATGCAGTACTCTGTCCAACCCAGTTCAAAAACCAGATGTTCTGTGAAATGCTGCGTCAGATCTGCCCAGAATTGGACACAGCAAGCCCAGGAGTCCTCAAGAGCTCCAGGTGAATCACACCCACCCATACAGCCACAGTATAGAAATGATGCAAACGCTGCAGAACTATACAGAATTATACAGTCATGCAAGCTGTCCATTATGTGCCTCACACTGATCTAGAGACAGGTTGGATCTGGTCCCAGTCTGTCTGTCTGTAATCTCTAACTTTCTGGGTGAAATTAAGACGTATCCCCTCCCTGGCCCTCCAGGTTGCCGGATCTGCGTATGGTGATCGTGATGGACAGCCGTCAGCCAGGCATGCTTCACGTGGAGGACGTGATGCAGGCGGGGGGCAGCCAGCACCACCAGCAGCTCCAGAGTCTCCAAAGCCAGCTGTCCTTCGACGACCCCATCAACATTCAGTTCACATCTGTACATGCACTCTCTGTGGCTTTAATAGCAACTTCACCTTAGTATACTGATCTCTGACTCCCAAGAATCAAATGGACCAAACCGTGATTTACTTGTGGGCTGTCTTACAGGGAACGACTGGCCTCCCGAAAGGAGCCACTCTGAGTCACCATAACATTGTGAACAATGCCTACTTCATAGGACTTCGCATGGGCTATGCCTGGAGGGTATGTTTCCCCCTCACACCCATCAATCCTCAGATAGTCTGACATGTAGCCAAAGCTATCTTAAATAGTTACGTTAAACAAAACACTAATGAGTAATGTCTATCTCAAAGGTCTAGTCCTCCATTACAATCTATTAACCAATTGATTTTCTCCAATTTCTCGGTCCTGGCTCTGTAAATGGGAAAGAACCAAAGTGACTTGCACCAAGCAATACACTATTCCAGCCATGAGAGGGGCTCTTTGATTGGCTGTTAATTTCATATACTAACAATCTATTGTCAGGAACAAAGGCTGCTCCTTTAATGTTGACGACCGGGCTTACTGGCACATCTAACCTGATTCTTTTGGTACCGCTCCCATCCCCATCAGCCTCAAGTGCGTGTCTGTGTCCCTGTCCCCATGTACCACTGCTTCGGCTCAGTGTTGGGGGGCATGGTCATGGCACTGCATGGTGCCACCCTGGTCTTCCCCTCGCCAGGGTATGACGGACGGGCTAACCTGGAGGCCATTCAGAATGAAAGGTGTATATTCCTCTACCTCAGATGTTTGTAGTGGTATTTGTTTAGCAGACACTTGAATGTGAATTTCACAGTTAGACTGATTTTCCCTATTAGTCCACCAGGGGGCTCTTTTCGTCACATTCTGCTCTATGTAAGAGTATGAGTCATGAGTATTGATAAAGGGAGACAGCAATCTGCAGACACCTTGATGAGCATTGGTAAAATCACTGAACGTGTTGCATTCTTCTATCCAGATGTAATGTTCTCTACGGCACTCCCACCATGTTCATCGACATGCTTGGACAGCCAGACCTTCACAAATACGACCTGTCTTCAGCAGAGACTGGTGAGAAAATCACTAAAAACCAACACATTTCTTTGTGTTTGAGGTGTTTGATGATGTTGGTCACACAATGCTGTTTTAACTCTCACTGCTCTCTAATGAAAGGAATAATGGCTGGATCTTCATGCCCTCCTGAGATTGCGAGAAAACTTGTAACCGACATGGACGTGAAGGAGATGATGGTAAACTGACACTCTCATCCCTGAAACACATGTGACTGAACTGTCATGACTTGGGGAAGAATAACCATTCTTTCATCACACACCTTCTTTCATTCTTCATAGCTTGGCTATGGGACAACAGAGAACAGCCCTGTGACATTTTTAGGCTTCCCACATGACCATGAGAAACGCAAGATGGAGACGGTGGGCTGTATTATGAACCATACTGAGGTATGCTTAGTCATGAGCTGTGCTTCAGTTGGAGCTGTCTGAAGCATTCTACACCACAAGGAGGAGTACAGTTCAGTGCCTTTGGTGTATGTGCTTCATATATCAGTTTTGCCATGTTTTTACCATTTCAAAACTATATTCTGCACTCTTTACTAGTGGGGAAATAACCCAACAAGCTGCCTCACAGCCACAAATATGTTAGTATTTACATTACATTTACATTCATTCAAGGACCTTTCAGTCTGCAGTACACCCTAGTATTCTAGATATAGACACTAAAAGTGTAGACTTCCTTTCAAATTAAGTTGGCAGCGGCCTGCTTAGTTCCCCCTGCATCCATCAGGCAAAGATAGTGGACCCCACCACAGGCGAGCTGGCTCCTCTGGGATGCTCGGGGGAGCTGCTGATCCGGGGCTACTGTGTGATGCTGGAGTACTGGGAAGACCCGGACAAAACCAAGGAGAGCATTACCAAGGGCGGCTGGTACAAAACCGGGTAAGAGACAGAGAGAGAGAGTCTGGAGTTTGGTATTTGAGACACTGCCCATACTAATGTCTTTGTTAACGGGTACCTGCCGTAGTACGCAGAGAGGTATATTATGAATGGTGCAAGACTGGTTGTAATGCATAAGGTTTTTTAGCTCACCTCCAGTGCTTTATTGGACCTGTATCTTTACAAAGTAACAATAGTTGTGTTATAAAACTATCAGTCACGGAAGGGGCCTGTTGTACTTTGCAAAGAGGTCATCATGAACCTGGTAATGTTTGTTGTTCCTTCATAGAGATATTGCCAGCCTGGACAGGTTTGGTTATTGCCGCATTGAAGGCCGCATCAAAGACATGATCATCCGTGGAGGAGAGAACCTCTACCCCGCAGAGATAGAGCAGTTTCTTCACACCCATCCTAAAGTACTGGAGGCCCAGGTGAGGGTGTAGTACATCAACACCACCACAAGAGGGCAGCTGTGAATTGGCTGTTGATAAAGGGGGAGTTCTGCTTAACTGACCCACTATTAGAGAGTCCTTAATTATAATCCATTACATGAATTCAGTGAAGTTCTTCTCACATTCCTCTAGCTGTACGTCAAATGCGTGTGCTCAAAACTCTGGTGTTGTGCTCAGTCCTCGCTCCATAAGTGGGAAACTTACTTAACTCGACTTGGGCCGAGCCACTATTCCCACATATCAACAGCAACTGCTTGAAGGAAGGGGTGTATTTGGCTATTGAGCTAAAATATAAACAACCTTTTGCCAGGATCGAGAACTACACCCTTGAAGTACCGGTGCAGGGCTGGCATTTCACATGTGCGCCTTTAATTGTTGGATGTTTGTGCTTGGATGTTAGGTGGTAAACCTTCATGGTCCCAAAACGTACCTCAAAAAACTGACTGCAAGGGGGTTGGGATCAAATGAGTGAAACAATGCTAGGATAGCGCCTGTGGGTCTCTGCCGCCTGCAGGATTTCACATGGGCTTACAAGCTAACAGGAGCATGAAGAACCCGTTTGTTAAGAACCCGTGTGTGGAATTTCAGGTGGTGGGGCTGAAGGATGAGCGTCTCGGGGAGCAAGTGTGCGCCTGCATTCGTCTGAGGGAGGGGCAACAATGCACTGCAGAGGAGATCAAAGCCTACTGCAAAGGCCAGGTACTAGCTTCGACCTATCCAGCTCCATCTCAAGCATGGTCAGTTATCATTTAATTTCAGCTTCTGCTTGTTTTTTCCCCACCTTTGAATTTGCAGATTGCGCACTTCAAGGTTCCATACTATGTAGAGTTTGTCACAAGCTATCCACTTACAGCATCTGGAAAGGTGAGTAACTTTTATTTGGTGTTAGAACATGTACAATATTATTACATACTAAGATCTAGATGTTGATGCGTGTATTATTGTCTTTTGGTATGATAAGAATCTTGTGGGACTGACAAAAATATTGTGGATTAACATCTAATTCTGACTTGTGAATCCCTTAGATCCAGAAGAACAAACTAAGAGAGGCAATGGAGAAGAAGCTGGGATTGTAATAACTCTCTCCGTCTCCCTCTCTCTCACTCGCATACATACGCACACAACCACTTGCCATGGGGGAACTAAACACACACTAGGTTTTGGGGGAACTTAAGCGTGTTTTTTAGGGCAATGTTTAAAATCCATCATTTAATACATTCTAAACAGGGTTATTCTTGGGCTCTTCTTCGTAACTGGGTAACATTAAAAATGTGAACTGAAAGACTAACAGTTTAAATAATTAACTAACCAACCATGATCTGAACATGATAACTGAATAAAATGACTTGAGACAGATGATGTTTTAAATATCTTCACTTTTATTCGAACATATTAGACAACTGATTCTACTTCATGATAGATATGATTTTTTTAACTGAGGTACAATGCGTAAAAGATTCACTCATCATAATAACATGCCATAGAGAATCTGAAATAAATTAACGCAGATGCAGAGTCCAGGGCTGGTATGTACAAACCTGACAAACGCTTACAAACCTATATACACAGGCCATAGCAACAGGCCAAGATAGTGCTCAATAACTTAACGGTGAATTTACAAGGAGAGGTCAAGGGAGCAAAAAAATGACAAATAAATAAAACCCCACCCTGACTTAAGTGCTCCTTAACTCCAAAGGCTGGTGGAGGTGAGACAAACCGTGGATACCAGGAGATGCAGCACCATGATGAATATTCAAATGAAAGGAAATGTAAAAATGAAATACATGAAAAGGGAACAGTGTGGAGGTAAGAGAACCGCTCAGTGAAATGAACATGTCCACTTGGAGGCACATGGAACAAGGAAAGATGAGGTGACTACATGTCAGAGACACGTTTGCTTACTAGCTCGCTCATTCGCTCACTCACTCGCTCACTCACTCACTATCTCAGTCAATCACTCAATCGCTCGCTCACTTGCTCGCTCATTCAATCATTCGACCACTCATTCACTCACTCATTCAATCGCTCGCTCGCTCACTCACTCAGTGTAACAGCCAAGCCAAACTTGTTAACTAATAATTGTATTCAGTACCTGACCACATGTCAAAAGATGACTGAAAACCTTATCCCATGCAATGACCTGTACCCCTCCACAAATGACACTCACTCCTGTTAAGATGCAAAGACAGTGATGATGAAGATGATGAACTTATATTGCGGACATTGGTGGGTTGACTAACCCAGGACCAGTAGCAATGGGTTCTGTTTTCGGTGCAGGTGGTTATTCCAGGCTTTTAAACGTCAGGAGGTCTTTCGGCCATATTTCATTCCGACCATCTGCTGCCATCTCTTGAGCTCTCTCTGGACAACCTGGCTGAGCCAACAGCTGTCCTGAGTCATTTCAGTCACTTGTGTGGCAGGGAGGAGGGTCCACCCCATACCACACACACGCGCACACGCACACGCACACGCACACGCACACGCACACGCACACGCACACACACACACACACACACGCACACAAACACAGCATACCGTATAATGAACTGAGGAAAGAAAAAAAAAATCCCTTTGCCATTTTTAAATACATTTCTTTTAACTGTGCAAAACATTCAAATGCCAAAAAAAAAGAATCAAATGAAGCTCTTGCGGTCAGACAAGAAGACCTTTGTCACGTGGAGCTGGTTTGTGCGAGAAGAGCCGTTAGCTGCTGAAGGTCCACACGAGCTGTGGTGAAGCGGAGCACACACCTGACATGAACCTGCCAGATAAACACCAACAATACTGCCTCCTTCCAACACACACACACACACACACACACACACACACACACACACACACACACACACACACACACACACACACACACACACACACACACACACACACACACACACACACACACACACACACACACACACACACACACACACACACACACACACACACACACACACACACACACACACACACACACACACTAGTGCAGTATAGGCCAACTTGCATTGTCCTTGCACCTCAGCACAGTCTTTTCTCCATTTTCTCTCTTCACTACACACACACACTTACTGGCCTTTTTCCAATATCACATTTCCGCACACTCAAGCGCTCTCGTTCATCTTTCTCTCTATCGTCTTGGCCATCACAAAACTTTTGCGCTCTCTTTTAAGTGTCCTCTCCATGCCCTGTTCATCTGATGGGGGGGGGGATGGGGGGGCAGGCAGGCAACAGTGGGTCTCTCACACGCTGAGGGGGAGCATGCCGGGGGGCGACACCGTCCGTGGGGGGGCCATGGCCGTCAGGGAACTGTGGTCCAAACCGTTCATGGTCCTAAACGGCAGTCGCCACGGAGAAAGAGAAAAACAAAAACACACACATTGAAACAACAGCACATCAAATCCCCCCCAGAGTACTAACAAATACTGGATTCATTTATGGGAAGAAAGAATACGACATGCGAGCAGAGAGTGACACTTGTCTCCGTAAGGACCATACAGGTGTACATTGATATCACAGTATCACAGGGGAGGCCCTTACGGTTTGTCGAAGTAGGTAGTGTGCAGTGAATGTGAGAACTTGGTGGCATTGCTGTTGATCAGGTTTCCGTTCCCCGTGTAGTTTTTCCTTGCCGTCTGGTCCTTGGCAAAGTTCCTACAGGCGGCGAGTTTAGACTCCAACGCCTGCAGACAGGAACATTCACTTTTACTGCATGTTGGGACTAGACAGGGCTTCACAGCAATGGTTTAATAGTTTTTTTGTTTTGTTTATCTGCCCAAACTTACCCCAACTTTTCGTAGGAGGTCTCCAACGATGTTAAGAGCGGAGATTCTGGCAGAGGGGGTCAGAGCAGAGTTTCCACAGTTCCCATTGGTCAACACTGAGGAGAAAGGGAAACTCATTCAGGACTTTTGAAGTTAAGAAGAGCGAGAGAGAGAGAGAGAAACTATGTGTGTGTGTGTGTGTGTGTGTGTGTGTGTGTGTGTGTGTGTGTGTGTGAGAGAGAGAGAGCGAGAGAGATGGAGAGACAAAGGTTGGCAGATGGATACAAAGTTATATAAATAGACTCACTCAGAGACAGAGACAGATTTATTGTGCTTTGGCAATGCTGTAGTGTATTGGTAAGACTAATAAAACCCATTTGTAAATTGAGTGAGTGAGAGAGAGAAAGAAAGAGTGAGAGACAGAGAGAGAAAGAGAGGGAGCGAGAGAGAAAGAAAGAAAGAAAGAGAGAGAGAAACAAAATGGAGAAAGAGTTATTTCTGTTACCTTTCTGAGTGATGAAGGGGTGCTCTATGTTCTTGCCAACTGGAGTGGCTGGCAGGGAGAGTGATGCCTGCACGGCTGTATCCATCTTATCGATGTCCAGCGTGGGCGAGCTGGGCGCAGACATCCGTGTGGGGTCAACCGTCCTCTCACGAACGGCCAGCTCCTGCCTCAGGTCTGCAGGGAGAGGAGCAGGGGAGACCCGCAACATGAACATGATGAGCAAGAATATGATGAGCAATGGTACTTGTCTTTCAACCGATGTTCGTGTAGATCAGCTGGTAGAGCAAGGTAACTGCAGCTAGATTATGGGTTTGATTTCCTTATGAAAATGTCTATCTCTACTGTACCCCAAGAGCCTTTAGATGAAGGCGTCTGCTGCCTGAATCAATTAACGTCATCTCCCTCTGGAACGAAATACTGTTTTCTGATTGGCTAATGGGGTGTACATTAAGTTCGTATAACCGGACACCTTGGACGTAGTCCCAGTAGAAAAGTTAAATCGCCGTTCCATATCAATGCTCTTGAATGGTTACCATTGACAACCAACGTAACGTTTATTTTTTGACAGCTAGGATAATTTGAACCAAGATGGCGGCGTGTTGGGACAAGTTAGTGGGCAATGTTTTATGTCAATTAAGCTATCTACACGACTTTTTATATGTCTAAATTGACTCGGTTAGTTGTTTATGTTCTACACAAATGTTGCAGAGTATTGTAATTGTTAACTGAAAGTCTCGAATATTATTTGTAGGCGGCTGTTAGCGCTTGGAAAAAAAACACCATTGAAACAGATGGTAGCTCACACGGCTAACTAGCCGTCTCGATTGTGAGCCTTCGACCAAAATTACTAAACTTGACCTCCCTGTTGCTCTGTCTAACTTCACCATCAACGGAAACGTGGAGTTCAACTGTCAATAGTAAAACCTTATGAACAATACCTGTGTCCGTGTGTCCGTTTACTTTACAGAGGTGAGCTCATGAGTGTCACTTTGCAGCAACGCCCGGGGAAACTAAAGGTCCAGTTCCACGCACTACTTTCTCACTACTTTCTCTAACGGGAGCACTAGGCTTCAAATCAAGAATTCATCAGGTTATTATGCATATTACATTTCCTAAAGATAAAGGAAATTCTAAATAATAATAAAAACATTTTTGGATGTTGTAAACGGGAGATAAGTGGGATAACGGCCTCCGAGCTGTCCAGTTCTACGAAGTTAATGGACTTCTGCGGAGCAACACTCCGCTCCGCGTCGTGGTGTTCTTTGCCCCGCAGTGTCCATTAACTTCGTAGAACTGGACAGCTCGGAGGCCGTTATCCCTTACTGAATGTACACGAGCACAGGTGAGCCACAGTCCACGTGAAGGACATAGCAGGAGAGTAAGGGAGACAGAGTTTCCCCGTCAGTACCTCTGGCTTCGTCCTTAAGCCTCTGAACAGACACCAGCAGCGACTCCTTCTCGTCCAGCTCGCTCTCAAGGAATGCGTTCCTCTCGATGGCCTGGTTCAGACGCTGCTCAAAGTCCTCCAGGGACACGATGGTGGCCCTGAGGCAGAAAACGCACGTCAAGACACCCACACACACAAAAAAAAGCCCTGAGTACATGACTGTCTATGGGTGGGGCTCAGTGAACAGGCAGATGTTTTTTTCTGAATGAGTCACCACTCAAGGGCGGATCCTTGGGGGAGCGGGTTACAGTAAGTCGCTACTTGAGAGTTCTTTCTGATAACCTGCAACAGTGTTTTTTACTTCCCAGGATCTGTGGGGCGTTTCCAGGACATGCAGCAGGTGGCTAGTTTCCAGTACGCTCTTAGTGGAATACTCCCCTACAGTCTTCCCATACAGATGGACATACTACACCGAAATAAAGGGAGGGCTCCCAGCCCTTCCTCAGCACTTCTATGCACCGGATATCCTGCTCTGTGGAATAATCCCTAGAGCCGAGGCCTATGGGCGTGTAGATGCGTATGGAAAGTGTGACTACATTAAATCAATGTGTGACTACCTCTTGGCCCTCTCCAGGCCTATGGGCGTGTAGATGCATATAGAAAGTGTGACTACCCTAAATCCATATAGAATGTGTGACTACCCTATGGGCGTGTAGATGCGTATAGAAAGTGTGACTACCCTATGGGAGTGTAGATGCGTGTGGAATGTGTGCCTACCTCTTGGCCCTCTCCAGGTCGTCGTTGGCCTGCTCCAGCTCCCTGACGTATTTGTGCAGCTGTTCCTTGATGCCGCGCGTCTGCACCAGGTCGTCCTCCAGCATGGAGGTCTGCTTGTAGCTCTGGGCATATTGCTGCTCCAGTTTGTCCTGGAGAGAGATAGATGAGAGAGAGAGATGAAGGAGAGTGTGTGTGAGAGAGAGACCCCTTTCTTCTGGTGCATACCCCTCTACTGGGGCAGGAGCTGACAGGGGCATGGGAAGACGAGGAGGAAGACGGCAGCCCATCCCTGCTTCCCCCAGACAAGTTAACCTACTTTCCTTTCACTCGTTTCCTCCCCAATGCAGAGCACTCCTCTCTTTCCAAACCACTCCCTTATGCTCTGGGGACAACAGACGACAGAGCCCTGTGGCCTACATCCTCCCGTCATAAGAACAAGGTCAAACACAGGTGTATTCCTGAGCTTTTGCAGTCACTACACCCATTATTTGGTTTTGGATTAACTTGCCAAGATCCTGCTCTACCTGCCTGATGCAGTGAGGAAGGACCAGTGTATCCTCTTCAGATAGTTACAGTGTTTGGGCGGCAGGAAGCATGCTAATCCATGACATGTGCTGGCGAGAGTGGGCTCACTTTGGTTTAGGCTCATTTTATCTGTGTTGATCCTGACACACAAACACACATATACCACACACAAAACACACCACACACACACACACACACACACACACACACACACACACACACACACACACACACACACACACACACACACACACACACACACACACACACACACACACACACACACACACACACACACACACACACACACACACACACACACACACACACACACACACACACACACACACACACACGGATTTCTGCCCATCATCCACACTTTGTGGTTGGATTGGGTCAGGTCACAATTACCAATTATTTAATTTGTTCAACCACAGTGCAACCTCAGTCAATACATATAATTAATTCATAGAATCTAACACCAGAAGGTGAGGACAACAAAAGCCCGGGCACGGAAGACATGGGGAAGGACACAGAGGCAAGACTCGCCTTGTTTTGGAAAACCCTATAAATGACCCTACAAATCAACCACAATGCAAAGTCTAGTTTGGTACCAGTTGTTTTGATTTTTTCATAGACACTGAGGACAGTATGCTCACTAGTTCTATGGATGTCCAACAGACTTCCAGGAGAATTCCTCCTACCTTCAGGGAGTCGACTTCGTTCTTGAGCCTCTGGTTCTCGGCCTGCAGGTCTCGGATGCGGTGCTCGGCCTGACACAGCTGGGCCTCCAGCTCGGCCTCCAGCTCCCGACTACCCTCCTGGAACTCCTGCAGCTCTTCCTGGGCGTCATGGCAACTGTAGTGGTGAGGTAGTGGAGGAGGGGAGAGAGGGGGGTTTGGGTGGGGCAAAGGGGATGTTAGGGTCAATCATTCACTTCATAGTCCAATGCCTGCATTGCTTTAGCCTTCTGCCAACAGAACCCCCCCCCCCCCCCCCCCCGCCCCCTCTCCTCTTCTTGAATTTCTATTCACGTGTTATTCAATTCTGTCTGACGAGACAAGACAGACGAGACTGAAGCAGGCATCTGCTCCCACTGGAGACAATGACTTACGGCCACAGAGGCCCAGTTTAGTGATGCAATAAACAGTAGGGCCAGCAGGCACAGTTGCAGGACAGGAATACAACTCAGGCCATTAAAATAAAATCACAGGCAGAAATAGAGAGGAGAGGAGAGAAGAGGAGGAGACCCTCTCCCTCGTGTGCCTTATATCCAAAGTCAGGTCATTAAATCACCACACACACACACACACACACACACACACACACACACACACAAACACACACCACACACACACTGCAAAAAATGCCCCTCTAGATTTAAGACAAATAATTACATATTTAAGCAGGATTTTGCTTAAAACAAGCAAATTTGGCTGCCAGTGCGTTAAGCAAATTTGGCTTGTTAAGATTTCTTAAAATAAGTAATATTTGCTTGAAATAGGTACAAATAACCTTACCAAGAAAGCACTAGGTAAGTACAATTTAGCTAGAAACAAGACCAAGTTCTAGATTTTTCATCTCAATATAAGAGTAATAACACTAGGTTAGAAAAGCATTTTTTGCAGTGCACACGAACATGGACAAGCACACGCACACACACACACGCACACGCACACGCACACAGGCGCGTGCTCTATACCCAAGCTCACGTCATAAAACCACACAGTGAGTGAGCTACAGTGAGAGAACAAAAAATGACAGAGAAAAAAAAAACTAAAACAAAAGAGAACGTCTCCCCCAGGCAAAGTAGATGCAGAGTGCTAGTCAGCACGTCAGGTCACAAGGGAGCGTCTGGGCTGAGCCTAAAAAGAGCCGAGGTCGAGCTGAGGTGGCCGGGCCCATGTGTGGGTGCAGATGGGTCTGAAGCTCCCGTTCCTTGTGACCTGTCTGAGGTCAGGGGTGAGGGATCAGTGGGGGAGTGAATGGGTGGTATGGGGGGGGGGGGGGGGGGGGGGCATTTTCAGGGGCTGTGTTTAGCCAGTGCTTGGCCTTGCAGTCTGACTGTGCTCCCTTGAGCTGGCAGTGTGCAGCCTCAAATAAAACGGCACAGTCACACTTAACTCCGCTCACTGCGGCGACACCCAGGCTGCCTCGTCAGCACAAACTTAAATAACACCCCGCCAGGAAAACACTCAGCAAGTCACGCCAACTGGCACAAAGCTTCTAGACCTTTTTCTGTTCTCATCTCGAGACATCTCAAGAGGACTGTCCTTAATGCTTCTCCCGCTGATGTAGTCCTTGCTAGTGTGACCATTTCTGTGTGCTTCCGAAGAGAGGCACACTATGTCCGTATCAAAATGCTTAACCTGGCAATAAAGGTATAAAAGGTAGCAATAGCAACAAAGGTAACTGCTCAGGGGAAAATGTTTTCCCTTCTCACATTTGTGGCGTCAAAGAGGTTACAAAAGTTGCAGTCTCTGCGCTATTTTCCTTTCCTGCCTCAACAGGAAATTCTTGGGATTTTGAAACACTTCCTGTGGTCCACCGGAGCCTGTTCTGGCGGAGCCTCGGAACACGCTGTCTGACTCCACTCGAGCAGTATTTGTGGTCATGTGTTTCTAGGGACGTGTGTGTGTGTGTGTGTGTGTGTGTGTGTGTGTGAGAGAGAGTCAGAGAAAGAAAACAAAAGAGAGAGAGAGTCAGACAAAGTGTGAGTGTGTGTGTGTGTGTGTGTGCGTGTGTAAATATAGTTTGACAGAACAACTGGGCCGTCATGTCAGGCAGAGCCACTCACGCATTAGCGTTTCCCCTTGCAGCAGCAGCACCACCACCACCTGTGCGGAGGTCCATTCCACTCCACAGCTGTTTCACACAGGAGAAGCCTCTACTCTGAAGCACACACAGTTTTCCGTCCTCATATGGTCACAGGGAAGAAAAAACCTTTCCTTGCAGAGGACAGGCCCCATATACTTCACAACAACAACCATGATCATGTGCGGTGTAATAAAAACCCCAGGAGTTTTTCGTTCGTTTGCTAAAATAGATGCAGTAAAACAAAGACTTCATCTCAGATGACGCAAAGTCCAGTGCAATCAAAATCCATATTCCTCTTTTCAGAAAAAAGAATGGAGTAGAAACTCTAACTACTTCAAAGGGTTGGACACTGGCATTGTGTCCATATTATTATGTAACCCCGATAGTCTGAGCCTGTTGGCAGTACACTTCAGAGGCCACAGCTCTGGGTTAAGTGCTTTAAAGTAAGCCTGCGCACATATTCACTGTGTACAGTACTATTCACCCTCAAGCAGGTCTCTTTGTTCCCGAGGAGGTCTTTAAAAAACTTGAGCTCTCACAAGTCACATCCGCCTCCTGTACACCTCATTCAGCTCTGACAACCCGAGACCGAACAATAGTGAAACTTCCTGACTGAGCCGGGCTGCTGACTAAGGTGACGGCTGGGTTTTGACAGGTGACGTGAAAGTGAGTGTGTGGCGCGACATAGGATCCAGAAAATGCAGGGCAAAAAAAATGACAGGCTGGCGTCATGTGACATGCCCATGACGCCATAGCCTCATTTGTGTTTCATGTCAAGCTTTGTGAGCAGACAAAGGAGGTTGTCCTTTATGTAACCGGCAGTATGAGCATGACCGGGTTCACGCTTGGATGGGCAGGTATGGAAACACAAGCAGCCTGCCTGCCTGCCTGCCTGCCTGATTAGAGCCCTTGAGGAATGTAGCATGGGAACCCCTGGTGAAAATCTCCTCATGAAGGGTTTTGCCACAGAAGAAAAAAAAAAAAAAAAGCAACTCGCTTGTAACAAAATTATAACCTTAATAATCCTATTACCATTACTAAGACAATAATTAGTCAACAGTGAAGTGAAAGGACTTGAGTGAGTTCCAACACTCCTGTTTTCAATAAGAGCTCAAACACATGGTCTACGATACAGGCTCTTTGAGTTGACTTTGCTGACTGAGAAAAGAGACCTACCTTTTCTTGTACTTTATGGACAAATTTTTCCAGTATTCAATTTCTTCATCTTTTGAGGAAAACTTGGGCATCATCTCTGGGTCCATGGTAGGAAGGCCTGTAGGAAAGACCAGACATGAGAAAACACGCCTGTGAGGTTGAGTGCCGTCTCAGCACATCCGGCCACACACCCGTTCACGTCATCTACACACACGCTCTCTGAAGGCTGATTGTGTGAGCCAACTTCCCTCTTTCCCCCTGGTCAACAGTCACCCCCTGACACTCAGTGCTCACATGAAAGACAAGGCACACAGAGTATAAACACTCATCTGCTACAGGAAAAATACCCCTTTGCCACAAAGGCATACCACTGACTCTCTGATCTCCAAAGAGGGTCCAAGCAGTGGTACTGTGGTTTCCTCTGAGGTATTTATGAAATCTGAGGAATTTACGACAGTAAACTTTCTGTTTTGGCCTTTTTCTACAGCCTGTTGAAGGTGGGAATGCTGCTCCTTAATGCAGTGGAGGTAGGCACAGAGTCGAATAGACGTCTGTGTAAAAGGGAAAGCCAGATGACGGGACAGGACTGTAACACAGCCTAGCAGTGACCCACAATGAAGGAAGACTACTGTGTGGTCAGAACACATCGCTAGCACAAATCTGACACGATAAGCATTAACATGTTGTACATAATGCACACCAAATTTGCTTGAGTTGGAACATTGCTATAAACTTGCACGACTAGTAAGAGTCAGCTGACATTTTTTCTTCTCTCTACTGGGTATCAATAATTATGCACAGCTTTCTTCTTGTTCAGTTTGACCCACTGTCTCTTCATGGATCTCCTCACACATTTAAAGAAAAGTGTTTAACACTTAATATAGTCAATGTCTGTGTTAGGCACGTCCGTTGTGAGACTGATAATGATGTCAAATTGATCAAGTGATGCGCCTCACTGAATTCGAGCATATTTCTTTCTCAGAGTTTCTGCGTCGGAGCTCCGACTTCAGGTGTAGGTCATACTAGATGCCATGTTACAAACACGCCTCTGCTACCGAAACGCCGGCGTGCTGTCTAAAAAAACACACACTGGGGCGGCATTATGCCGGCTTTGTTTGGTCCAGTGTAAACAAGCAAAGCTGCCATAATGAGGGGTCTTCTTAACGCCAATACAGCAGGATCTCGGTTTAAAAGGGCCTTTTGTATTTTGCACAGGGACACCTCAGAGTCTGATTCTGGTTCATTACTGCCCTGTCCTTAAATGCCATGTAAAACTAAGAGGACCCAACGCTCAAATCTCAGTCATAAGCTTATTACACAGTCATCACTCCCCCCCCCCCCCCCTCCTGACCTCTTCTTGTTGAATACACCCAGCGGGCAGAAGCAATCAATCTCATTAAGATTCTTGATCATTACTAATGTGTGTGAATGTTTGCAGTGTGTACCTGTGTTTGCGAGTGCCTAATTTCTGCTCATACCTCATTTCTATTGGCATCCACTTTGTGTAAATGACGCAATCATCCATGCTTCCAACCTAACACACATGACCTGGGGAGCAGACATGTCCTTGCCAGGAGTCCAAAAGCTTAAGTGTCTTGACTAGCTACAGATCTCTTCAACCTGAGCATCACTTGTAAATAGACACTGTGCTTTTTCAGAGAAGAGAGAAAGCTCGGGTCGCCTTCTCCTGTATAAATATCCGTCATTAACTGAGTGCCCTAATCCTCACTGGCACACAAACCTGAGCATGGCAAAGGTCCAACTCTGCCACCAACCTCTACATGTGGCTGACATCAAAGATGGGGGGCATTTTTTTCAGTCAACAAACCGCTCAACTAAATCAGCGGTGTTAATGATGGGGCATTATCAATCACACCCAACAGGTGAGATAAGCCATACAGGCTTTAGGTGCTCACTGCAAACACCCACCCAGTCATTGTAGCCCTTGATATTGGCTAATATCCAGTGTGTTTAACTTAATGAAGCCTAAGGCTATGAAAGGGGAAAATCCCAGGCTCAAATTAGTAGCATTAGCTCAAAGGCAACACCTATCCCATTATTCGCAGTAATGATTAATGGCAAAGCAGTAGTGCACTCTATAAAAAGATAGCCTACTCGCTGAGATAAAGGCTCACTCCCCATGGAGTGAAAACAACTTGAAAGAGAAAAAAAAACAGAGTGGTAGAATCTAACAAAAGCATGGAGTTGCAGACTAGCTGCTGTTGCTAAGACAACACTGTTGATAAACACACCCATTCCAGACATGTCATTTCCTATGAATCTTGCCAAATGACGTAATTATGGCAGTGCAATGGAACCTCAGCTCTATAAATAAAAGCCACACAGTTATTTAACCTAAGTGAACAGTATAACATCTGGCCAAATGAATAAACCTCTTCCATACATGTCCCTGCTTCCTTTGAGTTTAAATGCAGATACCACACACACACACACGTACGCACACTTCATAGGCTGTGTTATTTGGTTCTGCGTATGTTATCGACAATAAACTTGCTAGTGATCCTTACACTGATCTTAAACAGCCATTAGCCAGTGAGACATTGATGGAGACCATCACCACCCCCTCTGCTTTCCACTATTGCAGTGACTGGTCCCAGGTATCCTTCAGGTCCTACAGCCGAGCCATGTGGATGCCATGAGCGATGGCATGCAAGCTCTGGGCTCACATGGAGCAAAGTAGGGCGCTTCCTGTCACCGGCCTGCTAGTTCTGCCAGCATGTTTTCTGCCAAAGACTACAGGCTTGCTCACACACTCTCCATGGCAAGGCTTAATAATCTTCCCAGAAAAAACAACAACAATCCATCCCGAGATGAACCACAAATGAGTAGAGCAGAGCTATGCAGCAACAACGGACAATGAGAGGATGGGTGTCTCAAGAGTCTCTTGTGTCTCCCAATCTAATTTGAAAACTTCTAGGAAAGTTTGTACCACCTTGCAAGAATTGAAACGCATTATTTAGGTCACACAACATTTCTAACCTGTTTAAATACTGGGTGATATTATTCATTTTCTCCTAACTGTCTGATATAAATGTAGTTATTCTAAGGTGAATGTATTATAGGGGTATTTGTAATATGTTGATGGTATCGTTGTCAAAATATTCACATTCTGCACAATACTGAATCCCAAAAAGTACGCTAAAAACGTAAGTGTCTGTGTCAGCTGTTTGTGTATTTCAATTGCATGAAATACTGATTATATATTTCTGGCCCTAAAAAATGTAAAGACATCTACAAACATAAAAGAGTATCCTTTTGATGTAGAATACCATTGTTAACTCCAATATATTGCACACATTAGGTAAATAATTGAACGTGTAGAGAGTGTAAACGGAGACTGGTACATGTGACATGAGTGTGAAAGTCACATACATTAAAATATAGGTACTTACTAGAGTAAAGGGTACAACGTATAGATCACAGCACCACAGTCAACAGCCTTGCATATGAGCCCTTAAATATAGTAACACTGTATGGGAGAGCATAGCTTTCATAAACACTGCTAACAATATCACCTTACTGTGGCAGTTCAACCCATAGTCTGTGATGCACTAGCATCACAAACAATAACACTGACCTTTTTTCCCAAGAGTGTCAATTAATCTTTATTTGGCAAGGTTAATTGGCTTGATTAGCAGGGCCAACGCGGCCAAACCGGTGGGCTGTTCTCATCATGGTTAAGGTTCCTGAGGTTTCTCCATATCAAGAGGGCTACTAGCATCACTTTACATGAACAAACATACATTTACTCGATACTTATTTGGACTTCAGTGTATCGTTAGCTTTACTATAGCAAGGTAGCGTTGTGGCGTTCATTAGCAAATAAGGTTAACGTTAGCTGACTGTACTGTCAGTACGTCACCTGCTAGCTAGTTATTGCTATAGCAAACTTAACTTTAATGACCTAAATATTTTTACCCTACCAGAATGACAGTTTCACAAAATGCTGTTTAACAGGCACATCATAGCACATCATAGCATATTGCCGTGAGACGGACAACATAATCTGTATACACAGCCGGCTAGCTAGCTAACGTCATCATACAATTCTTTAAATATCTCAGTTTCATGTCGTAACACTGGCAAACAAGCTGTCATCTGACATCGACCACACAATGATATCTCTCAAGACTTTAACATACCAATAGCCGACTGGTGATGGTGAGGACCTTCTTCTTATGTCTTTTTCAGCTAACAGTTACAACTCCCGTTGCATCTTACTTCGATAACAGTGTGTGCGTTTGCCCTGGTCGGCTGACTGCCTCGGGTGGATCTGAAAGCGAAGTGCCAACGCGTCTAATGTGAGGTATGTTAGAGATGTGAAAACGTAGTTTCCGGTAAGAGCGTCATGACATCACCAATGAAAACGTGCTAATTCCCGGGATATATATATAACATATGTGTATTTATTTATTTGTTAGGTCTATCGAAATTAACATTGAAAATATATGCAAGCATTGGTTATTAAAAGTTACTGAAAATGGAGTTGACAAGTGAGGTGTTATATTGTCTGATTCCAACCCGGGAACGGATTAGTAGGCTATTTGTATACATTCTAGTTTGGACTATATTGTAACCATGGGAGGTCGCTGATGACAGTGATGTTGTGATGTGACCAAAAATAGGAAGTCGGCTATTGGTTGGAAATACGATGTCATTAATGTATTCAAGTCAATCAAAAGATCAATTGATCAACAGGCTAGGTGGTGCATGTGAAACAGCGTTAATTTTATAGGAGTGTCTTGATTGATCAGAAACACTGTCCCACTGACGTCAATTAAGTATTCGAATTAAACACCCCGGCAATTACATGAAAGCTAATGTAAATGAAATACTTCTCCTACAAAGAAATAGCACGTTTAAGAAAAACGACATCTATTTCCACAGTAAAATAGCCACAATGTTTTTAAAATAGTAATGAATAGACATAAATAAAGATAAATCGCACAATCCAAGGGGCATAAAAGGGAAGATCATATAAATTACCCACACCGCTACATATAGGCCCACTATGCCATCTCCTGGTTCAGGACCAAAAGGACATCCTCGAATTATTAGTAAACTAAAGCTAGTTGTCGAAGGCACATTAGTGGAAGAAATGTAATTATTTATACAACTAATTATACATGTTGCAATTACAATAAATAACAGCAGACGTGTTGCTTGTGTATTTTTAAAAGGGTGTCAACGTGTCTCCACTTTACCTCAAAAGACCTAAGGAGGGCGGTTCCAGTAGCAAAATCTCACGGTCTATCTTTTCCCGGCTTGCACTGTATTTTAACTTTTGGCCACGTCCCCCAGGCCACGTCGCTCCTGCTTCGCCATATTCCTCTGAATACTGAGAAGTTTATAGGAACCGTGTTAACTACAGTGCTAAACAAAACAGGCTTCGCTGATTCCAGCAGGACTGACTTACGAGTCAACAATGAATGTCTTTAGACTTACAGGGGATCTCTCTCACCTTGCAGCCATCATTATTCTGCTTCTCAAGATATGGAAAACCAGATCTTGCGCCGGTAACGTTAAGTCTATACTTAACCTGTTACTTAGCTCTTATAGTAGCGTTAGTTCATTTGGCTCCTCTTTTTAAGATAGAAGCAGTTAATCAATCTCCAAGCAGATACATGTATTGTAACAGTTTGCTGTAAACTTACTTGCTACACTACTGTAGGTATTCTTGCTAATAGAGGCCTTGTTAGCAAACGACTCCGCTAGGTAGCTGGCTAGGAAGGCACAGTGACATTTTGGGGGAAATTATGGTAGTGCCCAGTCCCGTCAGAGAAATAACAATCACATTGTATTGCGGTATTTTCGAGGGAAGAAATGGGTGCACAATTTCACTGTTGTCCTGTAATATGAGAGGTTACCTACCTAGCTAGCAAGCTAATCTTATCTCTTCTGAATTCAGGACCATATTCAGGACAGCTAGGATAGCGCAGTTATCAAGTGTAACTTCGAACATTGGGGGCTGGGTCTGTTGATTTCTACAACAAGCTTAAATCAACCTTCACATAGTTAAAGCCTAAGACTAATTATCAGCAAGCGAAATATTGTGTTCGATTAACTAGGCCTGGTTGGCCTCTGACGTGCATTTAGCTAGCCGTGAAGTGTCTACCCTTAGTCCTCCCCGGACTTGCTTGCATCAGGACCACTAATCTTAGCAAGCCTTTTGCTGCTTGAACTACCATTCCCCCACAGCTTGTGTGTATTTGTGCTTGCTGGTGTTATCTAATAATGCTTCCAAAGCAGACCAAGTTTAGACCGTTCCATATGTCCCTGCCTTCGTTTAATTTCATTTAACAGTTTTAGCCACTTAATTAGTTGCTCGGCGCCTTTGATTTTGATTGTGTTATATAATAGACACATAATTTCTCTCCAGTTTGAGTTGATTTATTATAGACTAATAAAGTGTGCATTTACAGGTATCTCTGGAAAGAGCCAGATTCTTTTTGCAGTGGTCTTCACATCACGTTACCTGGATCTCCTAACCTCGTTCATATCCCTCTACAACACGTCCATGAAGGTGAGGAATCTAACATGGTTGTGACCTTACAACAGATGTTTACTTAACTTGTGCCAAAGGCTGGAAAGGGATGTTTCAGAATGAATTGATTGACAGTATTGATAGGCAAGTAACTGCTGAAACTGAGTTAAAAATAACTCTCCCTCTCTTTGCTCTATGTCTCTGTGTTGCTCTGCTACAGGTAATCTATATTGGCTGTGCATATGCCACTCTTTACTTCATATACATGAAGTTCAAAGCCACCTATGATGGAAACCACGACACCTTTAGAGTGGAGTTCCTTTTGGTTCCTGTCGGTGGCCTGGCTTTCTTAGTTAATCATGATTTCTCTCCTCTGGAGGTAAGACTTGAGTAGTCTTCTTGCTTTATTTATTTATTTTGCTGTGCCAATCACACTGACTATTTGTCCTTGTGTCTACGTCCAAATGTTGTTGAACTACAGATCCTTTGGACTTTCTCCATCTACCTGGAGTCTGTGGCCATCCTGCCTCAGCTCTTTATGATCAGCAAGACTGGTGAGGCCGAGACCATCACCACCCATTATCTCTTCTTCCTGGGCTTGTACCGAGCCCTCTATCTCTTCAACTGGATCTGGCGTTTCTACTTCGAGGGCTTCTTTGACATGATTGCCATTGTGGCTGGCCTCGTTCAGACCATCCTGTACTGCGACTTCTTCTATCTGTACATAACCAAAGGTGAGTTCTGACAGACCAGCTGTGCTAGGAAAGGCTTCAACCAGATGAAAGGATGAAAGAAAATGTCTTGATTGGCAACTATATACTAATATTATATACATTTATCATGTGTATGCCTCAGACCTTAAATATGCATGAAGTAAGAATTTGTGGTGGGTGACAAATATATTGACAGGATTGACTGATTGGTTGTCTCTCTAGCTAATCCAATGAAAACTTACATTAACTTCTATGATGTTTTCTCTGTTTATAGTGCTGAAAGGAAAGAAATTGAGCCTCCCAGCGTAAGTGCCAAAGACCTGAGACTCGTACTGCTCCTAAACTGATTGGAGCTAGTGTGTGATGCACAGAGACAGAGCACAAAAAGGAAATGCCACAAGCTTTATTGTGAGTATCTGCGAGTTCTGCCAAAATGTTTCGGAACACAAGCAAGGATTCTCTCTGGTCTGTGAAGCATCTGGATGTCTGTTTTTGGCATCTTGCCTAAACTTCATAGGACAAAAAAACTTTTGTATGTGTGAGGTGTCTTCTTCATGCTTTAGCATCACAAAGGGGCTGACATGGTATGATCTGTATTTAAACTGTATACTTAAATACAATGCACAAATCGATAGGCATAAAAGCACATTAAGCAAAATGTGGTGTTTTGTTTCAAAATATTCTACAGGACATATTTACAATCCTCACCCCCTAATCCTTGTAGAAGCAATACTTTATATAAGTTCATATAACAGCCAAATTCATACCTTGATGAGCTGTACTGTACCTTTCTGTTTATCGAGAGCCTATGCGAAAAACAGACTCCTCTTTTGTGTTCATTTTTTTTTTTTTTTTACATTGGTTTTGAAGTGTTCCATAGGTAAATGCTGAGTAATTGAACAATAGCAGATTAAGGGCAACATCTCTCCTTGTGAGCATTAGAGACTAAGTTCCCAGGCAGGATCCATTGCAGACATAATATAGGAGCAGCCTTTGCTGAACATCTAGAGCAGTGGCTGATTATAATGGGCATGGATCAAAAG
Organism: Sprattus sprattus; assembly: GCF_963457725.1. Classification (NCBI taxonomy): domain Eukaryota; kingdom Metazoa; phylum Chordata; class Actinopteri; order Clupeiformes; family Clupeidae; genus Sprattus; species Sprattus sprattus. The sequence goes on from NC_137916.1 coordinate 20,355,515, forward strand.
CCTTGCAAAGCATTGTCATTAATTTGATGTTCCTTGGCACAACTTTTATACCTATCAGGTCACCCTGACACAGCCTTCTTTCGCACTGAACCTTGGTGGATTATACAAATTGTATATGGGCTCCATATTGTGATATATATTTTCCCCAATTAAGGATGTTGTGGATGTAATTAATACATGCTAATAGTATCTAATATTGTACGGCTATGAATAACACTGATTGAACAGATGTTCAGCCAGATGTTTCTTTTTGTAATAATAATATAGATGCAGTAATTTATCTTTGAAGACGCTGTGTAATTGTATACAGTGTGTGCATTGCAGAGGTCCTTGATCTGATTTTTGAAGCTTTAAAAAGGAGAGTGTGTGGCATGGGTGAATATGGCGATTGTCAAGGTGTGTGTCTGTGTCTCTGGCCTTTTCCCAGTAGAACATTCTTCCTTGTTCTCCCCATTTAGGTAATTCCTTTAAATGTATTTCGTTTTCTTTTTTGTATCGCTACATGGTATCAGCTCCAATAAAAATCTGTTTTTGAACACTGCCGGAATTTCTTTCTTCTCTTTTATTAAAAGGATTTTCAGATTTTGAGTGTAACAATATATAGTATAGACTGATGTACAGTATAGTTTACAGATCAATGATCACAACAGGCAATATTAGAGGACATTTAAACACAGTAAACCGTTTCAGACAAGGCCTTACAAAGTATAAACCATGTCCTTGAGGCAACATACAGTAACATTTTTCTGTATAAGGAAAGCTTATCATGGAACTTATTTACTAAATGTAGATGCTTTGCGAGTAGTGCAAGACCATTTTAAGGTGCAGCATATAGTTTTTCACCGGGTATTGCCACCCTAAAGTTAGTGGGCAACAGTGCAAACCAACATTTGAAACATGAAGTTGAGATGCAACATTTCGGCTTAGACATGCAGCATATTACTGATTACAGTCTGATAAACATACCTCCACGTAGCAGAGCGAAAAGCTAAAAAGGAATGCATAACATAAAGAGGAATGAAGATTTCTTTGGGGGGAAAACGATAAACTGGCTTGTATCTTTTCAAGTAGTAATCATTGTTAGAACCTCAAATAATGGAACACTGCCATAATGCTCTCTACACAAAGTTATTGGCACATGACCTGTAGAATTCCAAGAAATTGTCCATGACAGGTAACAGTTGTTCATTTGAGCTTTGCACATTAAGCAAATTATTTTAAGCAAAAACAAGAAGTTCTAAAAGTCTATTTTCAAAAGAGAAACACAATGGCTATGTCATTTCTAACCGTACTGATTGTACTGCTCTAACAGCATGTCCTTACCTTCACAGATGGTGAACAGTATTCACATCCTGAACATCTAAAAGGCACAGTGAATGCCAATGGAATAAGCAAACTGGTGCAGAATGCTTTTGCATAAGTTCTGGTTAAGGTGCTTGGGAGATCAGCATAGTGTTACTTACCACAATTTACTACCATTTCATTTTACATTCTTCAAATAATGACAGATGAAAATCAGTTGACACAATAAACTAGAAAATATAAGAAATATAGATGGAAAAAAAAATCATGTGCAAATAAAAGAAAATGTCTAAACAGTTTTTTAAAATACCATCAAACAATCAGTTGAAGACAAACAATCATTCACAAAGTTTCTTTCAATCACTTGTTTTGAGCTGATTTTATCACCCTGAGGAGTGGCTGAAGTACATGTGGTCCTGTAGCTCAGCTGGTCGGGAAAGATGTCAGCAAAGTCATGGTACTTGTACCATAAGTCAGTTTGGATCAACATGTCTGCCAAACGTAAATTAAATCATTAAAGTTGCCTCTTTGATGAGCCGTAGATAAACATCTTATTTGGAGGTTCTCTTTCTCAGTCTATTTTTGGCCTTGAGAATCTATTCCTCTTTTCAGACGGGCTTTGGAAACAAAAGGGCAAAAACACAAAGGACATTTTGTGTAACTAAAACAATTATTACACAAATACATAGGACATTAACCCTAATAAACTAATTATCAAAACAAATTACTAATATTACACCATATCAATGTATTTAAACTCCATTGAATGTGTTTAAAGCATGAAGTACAATGGTATAGCTGTTGTGCTTTTTAAGTCCAGGGCCATACATATATTAGCGATATGTTTTGTGATACTGTATCAATTCCCAAAAACATTATAGTTTACATGCAAATATTCCTGGCAAACAATGGTTTTGTGTTGTGTTTGAACCCTGACTGCTGGATAGCAGTCTTGTTCTGATTGCCTCCAAAATGTGCACTTTTCTACTTTTTCTACGATTTTATGCATATGGGGCGGGTTCTTCACACTATGACAGTTTTCCTAAAATCTATAAATTAGACATCTATAAATCTATAAATATTTCCAGTATATCAAATCGCTTACAATAAATCGTAAGGATGTATATCGAATCACCAGTTTCTTGCCAACACACAGCCCTTTAATCATGATTAAACTTAAACTAAAATCACAAAAATCCATTTTCCTTTTGCCGTAGCAGAACTGGTATATGCAGGAGGTAGTGATGTAGCCGGCGACGAGGAGGCTGAGACGAACACTGCAAAAGTGGCCAGGCATCCCAGAGTACAAAGTAAAGTGGCACCTCCTGGAGAGATGATGATTCCTCTTTTTAAATTTCCATCATTAACAACTGATAAATAATCTGTCCTGTTTATGTGTAATTCACAATGTGCAATCTGGCGCTCTTTTCACTCAGAGGGATTTTTTGTGATGCATAGCGATGTTCTTCATACCCTGAGGTCGATGAGCCCTTTTTCAAGAAACTCAACCTGTTCGACATTCCATCTCGAGGAGGAGAAGGTTCATTATAATACAGCATACTCTGGGGCAGGGGGGGAAAACATTTGCAATTTTAAGACAGGTTACTTTAAAATGTATTGAACCTACTCCTGCCTAATATTTATAATCGTCTACTAATTGTCACGCTCTGACGTACACCTCAACAGGTGATGTGCCCAACAATCTGAATAACTGCTGTTAGTGTTATTAATTACACGAGTTGTGCATATTAGATTTTAAATTAGCTAAATCAAAAACCATAGCCTGGAGTTTAGCAAACACCAATGGCTAATTTGAAGGGCATAGTGACCAGTGCCTTGCTTGAAGAGCAACAATAATGCTTTTTTTAAATCCGCATATCGTTGCGCAATGATTCGATGATTGGTCTATTTCGTAGCCATTATTAAGTATTGTAAACTATTTCTAACCATTTATATGCTTTTCCCGTGATGATTAAGTTGTTTACAGATGTGGACTTCCCACACATCCACAGCGAACAAGGAAATGTAGGGACAAGGGAGGGTTGACCTATAAACGAAGTACCGCGAGTTTATGGAAATCATGTGACGTGACATCCGACGAGTTGCCTTGAAATAATAAAAAAAGCTTTAACCTAATTATAATGGGGTTTCTTTTGATTTAGTAATGAAGCAAATAGGCTAACGTAAATATGGGTTTGTATTATTGTGGAGGAAACAAATATGATGTTCAGACAATTTAAGACAACTTAATTTTGTTGTCAGTGGTAAATCTGTTAAACACAAATTTTGAGGCCATTCCTCAAATTCACTCCGACTATAGAGACATTTTACACTTTTACCTTAGACTTTAATATTTTTTTAATGGGGTCCCAAGGAAGCTAATAATGACCAGCACACTTAGGCCTTATAAATAGTTATTAGTAAGTCAAGTGCACAGTGTATGCTAGGCCTATGTATTTGAGCGGTGTATAGTTACATTATTTTCATGTCTATAAATAAATAAACACTGTTTTCAAATTAATACTGGCATTAGAAAAAGACATTCACCAAAGAAAATCACATTCTCCACTTTAAGAATATGACGTCATCACGTGATTGTCTGAACATCAACTCAGCTGTTGTGGGTCTATGGGAGAGACTACGAGAAAATATTCCACGTAATAGGCTTCATCAGCCACTTCCCGGGAGGGACTGTATGTAGCAGGGGCATTGCTGGTTAGATTTGGAGAGAAAGAAGGGAATTGTCGCACCCACCTTACAGTAACAAGCCGTATTGGTTGGGGAGCGTGGAGATAAAATACGGGACATATTTGCGAGAGGAAGGGAAAAAATGGAGTTGGAGGACGGAGTTGTGTACCAGGACGACCCGGGGACAACGGCTATGATGTCGGAAAGGGTCTCGGGCCTGGCCAGCTCTATTTACCGTGAATTTGAAAGGCTCATAGGGAAATACGACGAAGACGTTGTAAAAGAACTTATGCCGCTTGTTGTCGCTGTGCTGGAGAATCTGGATTCTGTTTTCGCAGAGAATCAGGAGCATGAAGTCGAGCTCGAACTGCTCAAGGAGGACAACGAGCAGCTCATCACCCAGTACGAGCGGGAGAAAGCACTAAGGAAGCATGCAGAGGAGGTGAGTCAAAAGGGCTCTGGTGAGAGGATAGGGAGAATGGAGCGATTGATGGGAGAGAGCGTTTTTGATGCAAGGCCAGTGATGCTCTCCATCACTGAAACCTAGGCATCATTGTTTGCACCTGACTCGCTCTTACACGTGTGCCGACTTGTCCCACAAAAGAAGCACCAGCTTGAGGAGACCAGTGAAGCTAGTAGCGTTATTCAAGAATTGTTTACACATAGCATATGCTTTTCATGCTTCGTTTCTTTGGTCGTAGCCTTCATTTCACGAGGGCATGCGATTGCGTTGGTAGCTGGAGACGGAATTGTTTTGATCCAGCAGCATTACCTGGCTCTTCAATGTGAACAGCGAATAAGCGACCTATCATATCAAATGTATACACATTCTATTCAAAATCCTATTAAATTCTGTGCCAGACCGGCGGTATAAACAGGCCGATGTTTGTCTAAGTATCACACTGTGTCAAGACTATTTCTACAGAACCACATTGCATGTTCGCAAGGAGTGGCAGAACCCACTGGCACAGTCTAAGTGTCAGCCACATCATCAGCCGGGTCTCAGTGAAAGTGATGCCACTGGACTATCCTTGCGTTTTGGGAAAATTGATTAAACGAGCTGAAATGTGTACATATTTGCTTCCTGACTAAGCCAATGACATGGTCAAGCTGATGCATACATCCAGAAGAGCGTAATGTGCCCAACTCAGCCCAGGGGCAATGGATGTAATTTGAAGTTAAATTTCATTGAAGTAGTAAAGTAGTAGTAACGTAGTAGTACGATGTTCCTTTTGTTGCTAGCGTCCCCATAACGCTTGTGCTTCACTTGAAGCAAGCAGTAACCATATGTTTGCCAATTGTGTCTTGTGAAAAATAACAAGCATGTTGTCCCCCCTCAATAATAAGTTGCTCTCACATTTACAATACAGCCACACTTTATTTATGTTGTCCATGTTAAAATGTCCATGTGTCAGTACTGAAGACAGCATCAGTAGACTTTTAGATGTATCATTCATCCCTGAACCAATTCCCATGTTAAAAATGGCCAACTCCTCAAAGACAAAATGTTTTGCTGAAGATGGTGTTGAGAACATGACAGCATTCCATACTGGGTCCTGAGCAGGTGAATGACTCAGCACCTTCTCTTCAGTCAGGAGAAGGAGCTGTCTGTGAATATGATAGACTTTATACTGTAGAAAACCTCTCTCTTGTGTCCTCTCCTGGTACTGTTGGAAGCTTGGAGCTTGGTACCACCACCTTTTTTAGCCACACGCATCTCCCTTCAAGTATGAAGCTGCACGTTAATCCACGAAAGAATGAGAGGCAGAGTTTTTTAATTTCCTGCTGTGTTTCTCATGGCAAGTCAAGGATGTGTCCTGCCTTAAAGCATGCCTTCAGGCCTCTTATTGGATGTCTAAATGCCTCTAAAGGCTCCTCAGAAGGGAGACCACACAGCTTGATCTTCAGTGCAGTGGTCTGTCACGTCTGAACTATTTGTGGGTACTTACATTATGTAATTATTTGTAACACAAACACAAACACGCAGTGACACACAGCTTCTGTTGTCATTTTTCTCCGTGCTCCGGGCACTGAAGTAGCTGTGGCGCTTGGCAGTGTCACTTCCCTGGTCGAAGCCATTATTAGGAGTGAGGGTGGGTGACACTGAGAACCTCTCACCAACACCCAACTCCACACCACATCCAGCATCTTCAGGAGTCCCCAGGAGGAGCCCTGATTCCCTGGGATGTCCTGCCGGCTTCTCCTTCCTAGAGGGGGAATATGCATTATGCCAAGCTGGGCTGCTGTTATTTCCAGGTCATATGATCCTTTGTTGTGACGGCAGTTGTGAGAGCAGGGCTTCCTTCCATGTGTCTTGGTTTTGGTCGTTCAGACTTGGGGATTTTCTAAAAAAAAAAAACTGTCCCCCGTCTTTGAGAAAGGGTGGCATTTGGAGCACCCTCTCTCCTGTTACGCTGTATTGATTTTATTGTCAGTGATACCCCTTGTGTTCATTTAGCCTACTGATCTGCCAGCTGATTTTATTGTCAGTGATGCCCCTTGTGTTCATTTAGCCGACTGATCTGCCTGCTGTCTGGTGAATGGGAGCTGCCCTGTGTGCAACTCAAGCTGGAAAGTGGATTGACAGTCCATTCAATTTCAACACTTAATTTAGCACTTCAGCGTTTGCACTTTTTCAGAGGACAACATTATGCTGCACCACTTTCTGTTGACTCTATTGGGAGTGGTATTGGTACATTCAGATGTATGCTGCAGTGTTAATCTTAGATAGGGAAAGAGCACACATTGTCTCTCAATAATAAGGCTGACATTAGAGGTTGTTATTATTTTGGGAAACCTAACATTTTGTGACATTACAATTGCATTCCTTGAGGGTGAAGATGGCGGGAAGAAGTGCATTGTGGGCTAGTTGTTGGGACAGGATGTTGCATCTGTTCAGGACGCACAGTCGTCGTGGGCGGCATTCCGGAATTTAGCCGGCAGACAAAAGACTTCCAGAGTTTCTATCTGTTGGATCACAAGCATTTTCCAGACATCCTTGTGTGACACTTTTGTTTCCGCCAAATGTTTCCTGTCTAGAGTGGTGTGACAGGAACATTTTGATATTTTAATGTATTAATCACTTGCTGTATGGTATTTTCCAGATAGCTTCTGTGTACTTATTTTGTAATAGTGCAGTGTAGTGAGGAATTATGTGGTTTGTACCTCTTAATTATCATGCTACATACGAGTATCAAACTACTGTAGCTCTATTTCAGTGTAACATGCGCAATCACGTTTCTAACATGTCTCACACAAGGCTGACCAGGTTTTTCTCCTCTCTGACCCTCTGTCGTGTTTTTCTGTCATTGTGTTCTGAGCAGAAGTTCATTGAGTTTGAAGACAGCCAGGAGCAGGAAAAGAAGGACCTTCAGAAGAATGTGGAGAGGATGGGATCTCAATCTCGCCAGCTTGAGCTCAAGATCAAGAACTACGTCGACCAAAGTTAGAGCATCCCTCAGTCTCTTTACTCTGTTTTTTTCTTTATTCCTTTTTCTTCATAATTTTCTCTCATTTCAGATCACATTGTCCTACATTTTGAATGTATTCCTCCCATGTGGTTTCAGCCGAGTGTAGGCTGCTCATCTTTTTCATTGATTTACTGTGTATTTTTTTTGACACGCTGAGGGTGAATTTAATTGGATTACTGGATTAGCTGTGCATTTATCCTCTCACAGTGGCTAAGATGAGGTATCTCCCATTTGTGGATTTAATTGTGGTGTTGGGAATCGCGGTGCACATTGAAGTCACGGCACAGTGGTCACACCTTTACTGTAAAGCTCTCCTATATACTCTCCATACACATAGACCCAGGTCTCCACGGAGACCGAGTGATATGTCAGTACACCCACCACACACACACACTCCTCCCTCTGTTGCCCCCTCTGGAGAATGATTGATGAGTGTTCCAGCGCAGCTCATGGCCAAGTGTACGGGGATCAGAGTCCGTCATTGCATCACAAATCACCCCCAGTCCCAGTTTCCCTGTGTTACCACGCCCGTTAGATAGGGCCCAGACCATTGCCAGGGTTGGGCCTCCAGACAGGCATGCCTGGGAGAGGACTAAAGCTGTGTGTGGGCTTGTGGCCAGAGATGCGTATTGTGTTGGGGTTGGGGATAGAGTTCAGCCCTGCTCTCCCTTATCGCCTCAGAAATCAACACTTAGGTGTCATGTGTATTTGCCCAAATCCTACCTCCCTTTACTTTGGTTATTGTCTGTTACAGGCAGGTATGGGTTTTGCCAGTTCTGAAAGTGAGCATATCACAGGAGAGACTGTTTGGAGAAATGCACGCCCATATTTAAATGCCTGCTCAGCTCCAAAGAGGCCTGTGTGATTTTACACATGTATATATTAATTTATACTCCTCCAGAGATCATCTTAACCATTGTGTCTACACATAGCCCTGTTGCGTAAGTCCATGTCCCTCTCCATTCTCCTGTCTCTCTCTTTAGTGGTGAAGGTCTAAAGAGAACATTAGCATGAACATAGTTTTTTTTATGAAAAAAGTAAATGCCTCATTAATGTTCGAGGAGATGCTGCTTGAATGAAGATAAAGGAGACGGCTTAGCTAGTTGGCCACATAAAGACTCAAGAGGCAGAACTCATAAATCATCCTATTATGGTTGCATATGATATTGTAATAAGCATTTAGTCATGCAGACACCAAGACCACAATACTTTGGGTGTTGCAGCTCAGGTGTTTGTCCACATAAATCTTCCTCTCACAAGTCTGGAGTGAATGTGCCCCTCTGTGACAGGATTACACATTTTGGGGAGGGCTGTTTTGAGGTATGGCTTGACAAGGCAATTTGATGGTCAGGAAATGACAATATGATTTAAACTCCAGAAAAATGGTTGTCACCATACTTTCTAGCCCTAGGATAGTAGAATGTCTAGGAAGAAAGTCTAATGTTTCCTGATTGTCTCATTTGACAGGTGTGAGTAAGATCTGCACTGCCACACACATTTGCACTGTATGGATTTTGTTAAAAAAAAATGTATTATCTGCATAATGTCTGTATGTTGTCTGTAGTGCCTGTATTCTGTCTCACTTGAGAGTCACCAACAGCCGTAAGCAAATTCTGCAATGGTCATATTTTGCCAATAAAAACTGATTCAGATTCAGAACGTTACAGTAATGAAAAGCTAAGTTGGGCCGCTGCACAGGGAAATTTACAGCGTACAGCATTCACTACACAGGGCTTAGTTAAAACCCAGCAGCTCATGGCGGGATTATGTCTTTTTGTCGCCCGTGACTCAAGCCCATTTGAAATCATTTAGGAGCTTACCAGGCCGCCCACATCAAAAGGAGAACGTGACCTAAAGCTTTGCTCCCGTTTAACTCAGAGGCCCCCCCCCCCCCATATTCAAACACACACAGAAACAGTCTCGGTCACTCTCTGTCACCAACTGCTGGTAATGTCAAGTGTCTGTGATGTGTTTATCTGTGTCTGGACTTGTGGTAGCACAATGTTATACCAGTAAAGCTTTAAGTGTTGCTGTAGCCCTACTGTTGTTATGGTGTCTACACCAAGGCCATGGGTTTGCTACCCAGGGAGGGCATGTAAGAGCTGGAGATATCTGTGCTGTAAGTCACTCTGGGTAAAAGGGTCTGTTAAATGAAGAGGTGTAATGTGAATGTGCACCGAACAGTGTTGCGCTTTCTCTCTTGTTCTGCCTCTCTTTCTTTCTCTGTCTGTCGTGTCCAGTCAGCCGGCTGGAGGAGCGCGAGGCCGAGTTGAAGAAGGAGTTTAATTCACTCCATCAGCGCCACACAGAGGTATGCTACTGGTAGAGCCATGTGTATTTGAATGAGTTTGTGTGTGTGTGTGTGCCCACGCACATGCCTGTGGGTGTGTATTTGAGTGTTTTTGCACATGTTTGTGCTTGTGTGTGTGAGTATGTTTGTATGTGTGGGTGTGTGCGTGTGTGTACTGTATGTGTGTACCTATAAAAACACCTGATATTCTTAGCATATACTGTATATGTTTATTTGGTATGTGTTCCTCATGTGTTCTCCACAGATGATCCATAACTACATGGAGCACGTGGAGCGTATTAAACTCCAACAGAGCGGAGACGCGTCAGACACAGGAACTCTGGGAAGAATTCGGTAGGACTGCTGAACCTCTACAATACCAAACGTTTATTACATACATACACAGCATCAGTTAGGGTTAAATCATACAAAACATTGGGCTATAAGCAGTTTGGTTTGAGGTAAGGGTTGAAGTAATTTGCTTCATCCCAAGTGACAAGAAGTCGCTCCCTGTTACAGTGATGTATAGTGCTACCCGCATGGTGTTGATCTAATCGTGGAAAATGAACATGGTGCGAATGTGTTGCAGCAAGGTTTCAGTACACAGTTTACATCTTCTTTAGGAGGCTTACTGAGGACACAGGCAGTGGTTGGTGTAGAAGGGGCAGATTGAGACTAGTTGGCAGGCTGTACAGTGATTTCACCCTGCCCTGCTGCAGAAGAAGTCACTTACAGGGTGGTGGGTGGTTGGGGGGGGGGGGCAGTGGTGGTAGAAAGCGAGAGCGTGCGTGTCTGATTCATGCTGTTGTTGGCTATAGTGAGCCCTCTGTACTCCACTCCATGTCTGTGTTTGTCTGTGAATATGTGTCAGTTAGTGAGAGCTCTGACCCTTCCTCTAGTGTGGGTATGTGAATGTGTGTCTGTCTATGCCCATATGTGTGCATTTGTGTAGAATTGTGTGGCTGTTTCAGGGGGAGGACGATGATTATAAACTCACCTACTTTGAGCTAGCCTTTCTTTTGCCTTCCCTGGTTCCCTACTCAGCGCCCAGAAGCTCTGGCCGGGCTTAGCAGCCTCTGCAGGGGGCCTCTGTGGCTCTCTCCATAAGGCTTCATCCACCATTCCGCCTCAGTATCCTCAGGAGTGTCACTCTCGCCTTCACGCAGTGTCTGTTTTTGGCCTTCGTCTCTGAAGTATTCCAGAACACTCTGTGATTTAGGTCAGCTCTGTGCACTGAGCTTTATGGCTCAACTAAATGTATTTATGAAACAGTCATCGATCAAGGGGTTGTGTCAGAGGGTATGGTTTATGTGTGACCACCTTGGCCAAATTAATCGGCTATTACACGGCGGCTTTCAGGGTTTGTGGAATAAGGTGTGCAAATGGAGGAACATAGCTTGCCAAAACCTTGACTCAAATGCCTCCAAGGAGATTTGACAAAGTGATGCTGGCATATCAGGTTTCTTTTTCATTATGTCTCCGTCCTCATTTCTTATCACATGTTTGAATCCTTTCTTTTCTTCTCACCAGGAAAGAGCGCCCCCTGTCTTTAGGGATCTTCCCTTCGCCAGGCGGGAACGCTGCCCTCACCCCCGAGCTGCTCGGAAGGGGTGAGACGCCGGGTACGGAGGGCTGGAGATTCAACGACCTCACCCACCCACGCTCCAATGCCAGCCTCAAGGTTGGCACAGCTCACCATGCAATTTCTCCCCAAACACCACCCAACCCATAGATGGCAGCCATCAGGATCACTAATACCAGTTCCAAGCTGTAGATACACGTGGAAAATAGACCACCAGTTTACCTAGGGTCATGAAAAAGATGATGATACATTATGTGGTACTTTCAATGGCAAAGGGTTTGCGTAACTTAGGAGAAAAATGTTTGGATTTAAACTAAGCTGAATTTTTGAAGTTTTTAAAAACTTCAAAATGTGTTACATTTTCTGTGAGGGTGTTCTTTGCCAAGACTAGAAAATGCATTCTGCATACTAAACTAGGAAGGTCTGAGGTTAAATGAGAGAGGGAGAGAGAGAGGCATATTGTGTGTGTGTACGTGTGTGTTTGAGGGTCTTGGCTAAAAAAAATAAATGGAGACCGTGTGTGTATGAGAGAGAGAGAGAGAGGAGAGAGAGAGACTGACAGACAGGGACTAATTGCACACACATACACACACACACATATACACACTTACTCACTCACTCTGTCTCTCTCTCACTCCTCTCTGTCTCACACACACTCTCTCTATTTCTTCTTTTACAAGGACTTTCAAACACACACGCTCATTCAGACAGACTGACCGAGATAAAGTCAGTGGAAGGCAGCTCAAACAGCCTGAGTGTAACTGATTCTTGAGTTAAATGCTAATCAGGTCTCTTTGGAAATGCTAATGGACGGTGAAGTCAGTCAGCTGCAGCTCGGTTGGAGTCAGTCAGGACAGAAAGGCCATCATCTCCATTACTATTGGCCCTGTTTCGCCTTTGTGTAAAGTACTGAATAACTGTCAGGTCGGTGCATTAGGACAGGGAATATCATCTGAGCTACACTGAAATGCTGCCATAGTAACAGAATGCAGGAGCAAACCAGGGGTGTTCTGTATAGTATAAAGATAGCTTAGGTGTCTTATTTAAAGGCTGGTGAATCTTCCAAAATGGCTGCCTCTGAGCTATCTTTAGTGTAAATCACTGTAACATGTTACTATGTTTTTTAAAGAAGACAACATGTAAGAAGACAAATGTAAGTAGTTGTTTTAACACGCTGGCAGTGTTCTGGTGCAATACAAAGGAGTGTCTTGGTCAAAGTCCCATCACATGAGGCACATGAGTTTACAAGTGAGGGTTGAAGGTTCACAATAGCACATCTGCAGCATACAGCATTGTTCAAGCATACATCTTATGATCACATCCACTGCTTATAATACTGGGACTCCCAACTGTGGAGATTAACACTTGTGTGAAACCATTCAGAAGAACCAACTTGTTGTTTTATATTTTCGTTTTAATCATTTGACATTTATCAAGAAATGGCAATTGAAATGATTGGCTTGCCAGTTTGATTCCTCTGAATGGTTCAGTGCTCAGTGTTCAGGCTTCAGCACGTTCATCCCTGGAAAAGGATTCAGATGCTTCTGAAAGTTATAAACTCGTCTCCTTTTTCGTCTCAAAGCCCTGGGTTTGAGCTCCAGACACACACACTAAGGGGTGTAACCTGCCCAGGTCTGTGTTGCTGTACTATGCTTTCACTGCTGCATCTTCAGAGAAATCTTCTCCTTCTCCAAGTCGTAGTCACAACAAACCACTCATGTTTACCACCGCTGCTTTTGAGAAGAAAAAGAAAGAAAGAAAGAAAAAAAAACCCTGCTGGCTTCATGTGCTATTCTCTCCCCTCAGCAGCTGGATGAGGAGGACTCCCAAAAGCGGGAGGGTAAGAGGGCGCAGGAGTCTTGGGGGAATTCGCTGGCAGACGACTGCAAGGTAGCTGCATGGTGGTGGTGCGCTCCACTACCGCCGGCGCCAGAGCGCCCTAACCGTAGTAGCAGCCGCAAGCTCCAAGTGTCACTGTTCAGTGTCCCAGTGCCGTGCCGTGCTCCTTGGTTCTCATCTTCTGTTCTGTTAGCCAGAGACTCCTGCTAGTGCTTAGACTGGGGCTGTATGCAACCATCGGTTTTGGGGGGTGGGGGGTACTGAAGCAATCTAATTGGGTCCCGTAGGAAACCCTGATTCGGCTCCAAAATAACAAGATCATTAAAGTCAGAAATGATCAAGTCAAGCAAAGAAAAAAGAAAATCACATGAAATGGCATATTCGGTGGTTGCATATAGCTCGTTGATTTAGTGTCACAATATGCACATTGTGTTCATTGCATGATGCTTCATTCTTATGCCATTTTAGTTCTTATAACTCATGCTCTTTTACTTTATTTTGCACACTAATCACTTTAGTACCAGCTACCTGTGGTTGAGTAGACAGAGTGCTGGCTACTGACTGGGTATTGATTTAATTAACAGCTGTGTTTGTAGTGCACTGTAACAAGTCTTCTGGGCTTACGTGAGAGAGCTGTGTCGTGGTTTGATTTTTCTCATTGGTGTGCTGCTGATTTTGTGTGCCTGCAAGAACGTGTCTTGGTGTGTAGTTTGTCATTGTCTTTGTGTGGATAGTCAGCGCACTGCCGAAATAGATTTGTGAAAGTGTCCTGTCTGTTCTTAGTGTTTCTGTCTTTCTGTGTTGCTTAACAGTGTTAAGTGTCTAAATGGTCTCCATTTTACTAAACTAAAAGCCAAAGCCAACCAAAGCCCAATACTTAATGAGCATCTTTTAAAATACATGATGTAAGAACTAGCAATTAGAGGTGGGAATTGCTACAGAGCCGACAATACGATACTATTGCGATATTTGGGCCATGATATGGTATTATTGCGATTCAACAATACAGCAAGTATTGTGATTCAATTCTGCAATGCAATGCGATTTATCTCTCCCATATCATCTCACTTGAATCTTCCCATTGAATTATGTCAAACTAAATTATCAGATTTTTCTGAATAGAATAAAATAACTCAGTCCTGCATCGAGCATTCTGAACACACAACATGTTGAGAAATACTTTAAGATACTTTGTATGTGGAATAGAATATCCCAACTCAATTCTTCATTAAACACATACTACTATAACTTTGTGTGATTTTACCATCCTATAAAAAATAAATATACATTCCCTTAAGCAACTTAAAAGTTATTAATGTAATGTAATGCGCTGTAAATTTGTTTTCAAGAGAAGAACAAGATGTTGCGCCATCTTGTGGACTTCAGAAGTAATGTCAGAGTCAGAGTAGTTTGTAGTTTGTCAGAGTAGTTTGTAACAAAATAAAATAAAAATCATGATATTAGGTAAATAAATATGGATATTTGGCGCTGCTGTATCGATATAATAGTGTGCCGAAAAATATCGCAATACTACACTGTATCAGTTTTTTGTCCCACCTCTCCTAGCAATTGTCCGACTTTCTACATGGCAGTCAGGCTGGCTCTCTTGCTAATAACATATCCCATGTAGAGAATGAAAGATTTGTGTTCAGTGCCTGCATTTTACTAAGAGCCTCAACACCAGTGACTACTATGGGCATTGGCTGTCTGTCTCTCTCAGTGTTGCACTGTGGCTTGTGGGTGTTCTGTCTCACTGCACTGTCTGTGTGGAATGTTCTTGGATCTTGGTTTAAAAGCTGGATTGAATCCTGGGCCGCCTTTGTTAGTTTGGTCCATGTAGTGTATGTGTGAGTGTGTGTGTTTGGCTGTGACGTTTTTCTTCTGTCCCCTACACCTGTGTGCTTGACTCTGCCCCCTGACTCTGTGGTTCGTTGTCACAGGACGAGCTGTCCGATTTGACCCCGATGTCCACCACAGCCTCGGAGCTTGGGGATGGTCCGGACAGGAACAGCAAAAACATGGAGGTTCCAACTGCCCCCGGAACCAAGTCAGTTTCCATCGGTGAGTCCCAGACACTTCCTATCATTCACCAAGAGGAACCCTTACCAGACATTTACTAGATGGCAGACAAATCTGGAATGGTTCTATTGCTCAGTTAACAGACTGGCCCAGAACTGTTCAAAGTCAGCTGCTGTCTAGTTGAGTTCTAGCTGATGGTTCCTGTTCATGACAGGGTAACTAAATTCAGATGGTTCCGGTTCATGTCGGAGTAATTCAAATCTGATGTTTCCTATTCATAACATGGTAACTCAAATCTGATGAATCTCACTAAAAACAGAGTAATTTAAGTCTGGAAGTTCCTACTCACAATAGGGTAACTGAAATGCGATGGTTCATAGCCATAATAGGGTAACCCAAATCTGATGGTTCCTGTTTATAATAGGGTAACTCAGATCTGATGGTTCCTATTTATAATGGGGTAAACCAAACGAATGGTTCCTGTGCTATTCATAATAAGGGTAATTCAAATCTCAATGATTGCTGCTCGACTTCTCGCACCATGCAAATCTAGTTAAGGCAGTTAATGAAACATAATTGCTGTGAATTGGCCAGAATCAGAGGATAGATTTTTTCGCAAGAGTGTTCAGTAATGTTGTCTGTATGCCTCTGTGCAGGTTTGGCTGATAATGAGGACAAATCCGATGTGCAGGCCATCATCGAGTCCACGCCAGAGCTGGACATGGACCTCAGTGGCTACAAGGGATCCAGGTACCACACACACACACACACACACACACACACACACACACACACACACACACACACACACACACACACACACATACACACACACACACACACACACACACACACACACACACACACACACACACACACACACATACTCTGCCTCTGTACACAGTGGTTATACTGATTATGCAACCAATTGGGGAGGAGGCCAAACTCTTGCTAGTGTTAGCCTGATAAGGTTTTGCATATTTTTATTGCTTTAAACTATGCCTGTGTGTGAGGTTGTGAGGTCTTTACATATAAATACAAAATCAAAGCACTTCAGGGTCAGGATGTTTGGAGTAAAATATCATATTATTTATTATTATATATATCCTGATATCCTTTTTTATATGTGTTTTTTCCTGCAGCACACCGACTAAAGGCATTGAGAACATAGCGTTTGATCGTAACACAGAGTCCCTGTTTGAGGAGCTGTCCTCCGCTGGCAGTGGCCTGATCGGAGATGTGGACGAGGGGGCCGACCTGTTAGGTAAACATGTCTCCTCAAACCCCTCCGAGACTCAGCCACAACATGCCTCAGTTTCTCTCGAGGGGGAGAAAAGCCAGGTCTTTAAAGTGCTGAAATTTGTGGGATTCATAAAAAAAAAGAATGTGGGAAATGTAATGTAGTGTTTTATATTCAGTTGTTACAGTTAGACAGTAAAACATTTAGGAATATGAAGTCTGTAAAGCGTCAGCCCCCACTATAACAAATCGTTTTTTTGTTTAACTTTTTTCCCTTGTGCAGTCCTACAAATATAATATCCCATGGGACAGAGTTTGTCTAACCCCTCCACCACAACCTAATCTGTCACTTTGACATTATTCAAAGTAACAAGATAGGCAGTCTTCAGATACACAGGCAGCAGAAGTAGATCCATCTGGATCAGTGAAAGCTTAGATAACTGAATCAGTCCAGCCTGTGTGATCCAGCTGTGAACCATATGCAAACACAGGTGGCCCCCTCAGGCTGAGATGAGAGTGTGTGCGTGTGCGTGTGCGTGTGCGTGTGCGTGTGCGTGTGCGTGTGCGTGTGTGTGTGTGTGCGATTCTAACACGGGTGTCTCTCTTCCTGCTTTGTCCTCTCCTCTGGCTCTTGTTTCCTCTCCTCTCCTCCCAGTGGAGTACTCTGGTGTGTATGAGTTCTGCCTCTCCCTGTCTTTCTTTCCTCAGTGTGTTTGCCCCCCAACCCACCCCCACCCCAAGCATGCCTACATTCATCATTAATACCTTTGACTTTACTTAAGTCATTTGGCGGCATGCCATTTGATGTCATTATGTATGAGTTACACTATACCATGTCAGCTAAAAGGTAGAATGGTTCTTAGTTGAGCCAGATAGCCAGAGATGTTTGTTGTGTTCTGTTGTTGTTGTTTGTGTGTATTTGATAGCAGTGTGTTTCTGCATGCCCTCACAATTTACCCACAACTTCAGGTTGCTCTGAAACAATCTCCTTGTGAGTTTAGAGAGTGTATTCTCATGCATGACTTTCTGGTCATCTCACAATTTTGATTTTTCTCATTCATGTCTTAAACTCCATGCTTCTGTCGTCTAACTTGGATTGCATGGGGCTTTACAGTCCACAATATACTGGGTAAGACTTCCTGTCCTCTCTCTCACCCCTCCTGTGGATAGTGTTCTCTTGGACAGAGTACGTGTAGGAATCAGTGTTTGTTTGTGTCTTGGACTTGGCTCTCTCGAGATGTAAAGGTTTGCACCGCATCAGTTCATAAGATTGAAATCCTGAAAGGCAGACCCCTGACGGTAATTTAACCAGTAGAAAATGACTCAGTATATGTTGCTGTCTGCAGGTATGGGTCGGGAAGTAGAGAACCTAATTCTAGAAAACACACAGCTGCTGGAAACAAAGTAAGACCTGTAATATTTCCCTTTGCATTTGTGTAGTATGTGATAATATGTCTTGATGTCATATGATTGTAGACATTTAATATGCCATAAATCAATGCACTGTATACAGTAATATTACATCATATCATCCTCTTATAAAAGAAAATAGAATATCTTATGGAGTTGTGTATAATTTAATGGGGGGAAATATTTTTTAGTTTTTGTATGGACTTTATTGACTAGTGTAACTCATTGTTGATAAGTGTCTAATGTTGATGAATCGTGTAAAAAGGAAAAAGAGCTGCAGAGCTCTCTGGGTGTCTGTCGTGTGATTTGGAAGCTGACAGTGTGGCTGTCTCTGCCCGCAGAAATGCCCTGAACGTGGTGAAGAACGACCTAATTGTGCGCTTGGATGAGCTGATCTGTGAGAAGGAGGTGCTCCAGGACGAGCTGGAGGCTGTGCTGGAAGCCAAGAGCAAACTGGAGGAGAAGAACAAGGAGCTGGACGATGAGATGAAGAAGTGAGTCCCTCCCTGTCAAGGCTTCATAGCGCCCTCTGGTGCTCAGGAGCCCCATAGGCAGCAGTTGCTCGCAATCTTTTCCCTGTGATGTTGTCAGATACTAGATCTTTGTTTTTTGTGCAGGTTGCGGGTGGAGACTGAGGAGGCCAAGAAGAAGACCACAGATGAGGATGAGGTGAGTTTGTGCCACAGGCAGCCGTGTGTTTATCAGATCCCAGATCAGTATTTATCAGAGTAAAGCCAATGTAAAAGACCAACTTCAGAACTTGCCATCCCTATCTGCGCTCCAGTACTATGTTTTAGGATGGACCCCAGTGTGTGAAACTCAGGGAACATGCCAGGTACGAATATACTTTTTAGAGATTTACACTTTCAAAAATCTTAAAAGTGTACATTATATTCGTACCTGGCGTGTTCCAGAGCCATTTTCCAGTGCTGGGTCCCTTGACTTTTCTAATGATCTTACTATGCTTTAGTGTGTTCTCACTGTGCATACAACTAATCAGAATCAGAAATGGGTTTATTATTTTTTTTAAGATTTTTTGCCTTTGATCAGACAGTACAGTGAAGAGAGAGATTAGCTGGAAAGAGATTGGGAATTTACAGCGAGACGGATTCGAACCCAGGTCCCCGTGGGCGTTCAGACCCATTTGTGGTCAGGGATGCTGCTACTTGGGCCAGTTCCCCCCAGAAAGGGGTTTATTATTAGTCATCCTGGGATCCATCCCTGTGTGTTGTATTCACTGTATGTGCATTGTGATAGAATGGTCCGGACCCTCATGTGGTGTGTGTCTTCCAGGAATGGGATGTGCAGAGTGACGTGACGACGGCCCAGAGGAAGCGATTCACGCGGGTGGAGATGGCCCGTGTGCTCATGGAGAGGAACCAGTACAAGGAGAGGCTCATGGAGCTGCAGGAGGCCGTCAGGTGGACCGAGATGATCCGGTAGGGATCGCCAGGAACTCCATTCTCTACGCGTGCGCAAACACACACACATACTCACTCTCTCTCTCTCTCACACACTCACATTCACACACGTGCAGGCACACTCTCTTTCACACAGACGGACATGAACACACACACTTGCACATTCTGTTTGTCACACACACTTACACAAACACACACACGCGCACACACACACACACTCACACTGTACTGTTTTTATCATGTCACCTCTCAAGCAAAGTGCTGTGAGAAAAGATATATCTGGGTGAGGGGAGCATTCAAATATTGCTTTATCCCCAGAGTCTCTCCTCATCCTGTGTGCCCTTCATAGTCCTGTTCCAGTTTGGGCTCCAGAGAATAATCCCATGTCTGAGATGAGCCCTGACCTGAGCCTTTATCCAACTACACAGATGGCTTTGTTTGTGATTAAACTGCACTGTGTTTTTCTGCTTCCCTTTGGTTCCTGCTTTAGTTCATCTTACTAAGAGTCTATATCAATTTAGTAGTTTTTTTTTTCTGCAGGGCTTCACGGGGTAACCCTGACACCAGTGAGAAGAAGAAATCCAGCATCTGGCAATTGTAAGTCCTAACCTCGCAACACCACCTATGCTTATAAAGGACTGCATACCCCTGTGATGGCTTACACATGTCAAACATCAGGCACATTTATTTTTTAAATATATATATATATATTTTTAATCACTCTGTTTTATGCAGCATGTAGGTGAACCCTTTGACCCCCATCCACTTTTAACAGTAGGCATGAAGCACCAACTTGAGAAGCTGTATTTGGGAAAGGAATGAGGTCATTCATTCATTAAAAGCTCTGCATCAAATATGTAAAATGCAGTTAGAGGCATGTTCATGTTTAGGATCAGGTTGTGAACTAAATTCCTTACAGTTGGCTCTCAGCCTGGTGCTTTATGGAGATCTTTTGCTTCTGCTGACACCCTTCAGCTCTCCCTGTCCCTCTGTGTTACGCCTCACTGTGCTGGAGAAGGATGTCTCACTCAGATAGGCTACGTTTGCTCATGCATTCAATCCTCAGGCTCTAGAATGGCCTATAAAGTTGGGCAGTTTTAAGTAAGCACATACTCACCATTTTCATTTCCATTATCAACCATTTCATTTGAGTGGTCATCGTTTATAAATGGAAATTAGCCAGATCTAACAAGCTGATATCAGTTTAACCGTTGTCTTGGAGGCTTTATAAAAAACAAACTCTGTAGGCTGATTGTGTGACGTGTTTTTGGCTGGAGTACTTCCATAAAGCCAGCAGAGAGAGCTGTGTTTGCTTGCACTGTGCACCCCTCTGTGACGTGTTTCCTTTCCCAGGATGCTTGTGTGTGAAGTCTGCTGGTGACCCCTGACCTGCAGTTTTTATCCCGCCTGTCTATCTGTTCTTCCCCTTTCTTTCTCTGTCTCCCTCTTTCCGCCTCTCTTTCCCATTCTCTATCCTTCTCTCCATCCCTCTCTCTTTTCTCTTCTGCCTCTCTGCCTCTCAGCTTCAGCCGGCTCTTCAGCTCGTCAGGCTCCGCCAACAGCCCGGCCCTGAGTAAGACTCCGGAGCTGGGCTCCAACGTGAAGTACAACGCCCCCGGCTCCATGATGAGGAAGAGCAGCACCTTCTCGCAATTCCCAACCGAGAAGTCCAAAACCTTCAACTTCCTCAGTGAAGGGTGAGTGAGGGAGGCCAAAGAGCCAGACACCGATGAGCCATGCACACACATTTCATTTCTTCTCATGTTTCATCCAGCAGTTATTCACTGTTTTCCATCCAGTGATCATGGTAGGAGCAGTAACAAAGTGGAGAGATCATGCTCCCAGCAATGTCTACCTATCCAACTTTGTAATTTCACCAAGTTTATGTATTGCATATGTGCAGTTGTCCATTTCCGTTTATGTATACTTTAGTACTGTGTGTGTGTGAGTGTGTGTGTGTCTGTGAGAGAGGGAGTGTGTGTTATGCATACCTGTGTTGATGGCTGTACCACCTCCTGTCAGGCTGGACCCGTGCAGCTCTCCGTCTCGGCGGGAGATGAAGCGCTCTCAGTACCGTGAGGTGAAGGCCCACGTGCAGAAGGAGGACGGGCGCCAGCAGGCCCACGGATGGAGCCTCCCCAGCAAGTCCAAGGTCAGAGACACAGACAGACAGACACACACACGCACGCACGCACACACACACACACACACACACACACACACACACACACACACACACACACACACACACACACACACACACACACACACACACACACACACACACACACACAGACACAGACACACGCGCACACACACACACACACACACAGACACAGACACACGTGCACACACACACACACACAGACACACACACACACACACACACACACACACACACACAGACACACACACACACACACACACACACACACACACACACACACACACAAATACATGACCTGCTATACTACCAGCTCTAAACCCCACTCCTGTCACTCAGATGTCTCAAAGAGTTTTGTGTTGAAGGTGCACATCACCTCAGGGGGGCTGGGCCTGGCTTTTTCTTTTCTTTTAATTACCGTTATGTTTGTGACCTTCACCCTTCTCTCTCTGTCCTCTTCTCAGGCCACGAATGGAGGACAGGTTGAGAATAAGAACTTGCCTGTTCCTGTGTACCTGAAGCCCCTGGAGCTCAAAGATACTGCCATGAAGGTGAGGAGGTGTGGAGTCAGGGCCGGCTCCCCCCCATGCCACAGATGATAATAATAAGAATACATCACATTTATATAGCGCTTTTCACAGTTGATCCAGATAATCCCTTAGGCTGAGAAGTTGGGGACGGTTCTCCCTCCCCTATGCCACAGATAATAATAATACTGAACATCACATTTATATAGTGCTTTTCACAGTTCTCAAAGACGCTTTAAATTATCCAGATGATCCCCTGAGAGCAGGGGTTCAGAATGGCCAAAGAATGGTATCTCTTCCTTGATTGGTTGGATATGTTCAAGAGTGGAACCCTGAAACACCCATTTTGGTAAAGGTGTTTTTGTTAAGCACTCTATGCTGACTGGCAAGGGTTAAACTGAAGGCACATGTGCTAGTGCATTTATTCTGATGGTGGCTGAACGTGAATGGATGACCACTCTGTCCCTTCCCCTCCCTCCAGGTGTGGTGTGCTGCCGGAGTTAACCTCTCAGGAGGGAGGCTCCGAGATGGGAGCCCTCTGCTGGCGGAGAGCGGCGTAGCAGAGTCTGATTGTCTCAAACAGAGGAAAGGTTCCCAGAGCAGCCTGGACCAGCTGGAGCAGCAGCCACAGGTGAGCCATGCCTACTGCCCCATCTCAGCAGGCTCAGGCCAGGGCTTCAGCATAGTGTGAGAGGAAAAATGGGACAATTTTGTAGTTTTCATGTATTTTTCTAGTTTCTTGCTCCTGCTCTGTATGTATGTATTTATAAGGTTAATGAGTGTCCAAGTGTGTGTGTGTGTGTGTGTGTGTGTGTGTGTGTGTGTGTGTGTGTGTGTGCATGTGTGTGTGTATGTGCATATGTGCTCATCAGAGCAGTGTGGAGTGTATTTGAGTAACGGTGTGATGGTCTCTGTGTGTCCAGCCGGAGCAGGACCCTCAGGCGGAGATGTCCAGCCGCGTGTGGCTCTGCGCCAGCACCAACTCGGCCACCAAGGTCCTCATCATGGACGCCAGCCAGCCCGGCACGCCGATGGAGAGCTTCTACGTCTGCAACTCCCACGTGCTCTGCATCGCCAGCGTGCCAGGTCAGTGTCCACACCATCCCTAACACAGCTCTGTGTGGCGCGTGGCGCTCAGGGCTGTCAGCAGGTCCAGCAGGACAAGTTTAGTGATGTTTCGGGGATAGGACTGACACTTACAGGAAAAAACAATGTATTTTCTGAAGCTATGTTTGTGTGTGTGTGAGTGTGTGTGTGATGTATTGCATGTGTTCTTCCTTATCTGTATGGGTTTATCAGCATACGTATGCTTGCTTCTGTGTGTGGGTGCATTCGACTGTTTATTAAAATGTGTGTGTTTGTCTGTTGTCTTTTTGTCCCTAATGTGTGTGCATGTTTGTTCCGCGTGATGTTCCTCAGGTGTCCTGGAGTCAGACTACCCCGCTGGAGAGGAGGTGCCTCAGGACCTGGAGGCGGGGCAGGGGCAGGGGGAGGGCTCTCTGTCGGGCTCGGTGGGCTCTGGGGGCAGTGACGGGGCGCTGAGCGGCGTGTCAGCAGTGGGCTGCACCTCTGAGGGGCCACCAGGGGGCGCCCCGTCTCAACCCGGGGGATCCCCAGCAGAGCACAGCCCCAGAGGTGAGAGCACAAACCCACGGGGAAGCCAGCAGCACGCAGGAGAGAGAGAGCTAAGAGTTCTGCATCTGTAGTTTCAAGACAATCATATTACTCTCAGAAGGGTTGAAAACATTCATTTCCATTGTTTTTTCCAGACATTTTCTAATCAGATCTTTACACAGAGCAGTAATGTTATGTCTGGATTGGAAACGTAAATAAAAAGGATTACTAAATGGCACTTTTGGAATGGAGTAGTATCAGATCAGGAGTATTTGGTGCACTTGAAAATAGTCCACACCAGACCACAGATTCCAAGGGCACTCAAGAAAGTAATGAAGGGAAAGAGGAAAGATAGTTCATTCGAAATCTGGTCTACAGCCCCTCCCCTCAATGTCTGACTGTCCTGCTGTCCTGCTGTCCTGCAGTGGATCTCTCCAGGGAGGCCAGTCCGGACGAGGACGGCGTGGCCACGGCCGAGGAGGCGACAGAGGCCACGGAGGATGAGGAGGAGGGCCATGGCGCGGAGCCCAGCCAACCTGGCATCTACACGGAGCACGTGTTCACCGACCCGTTAGGTGGCCAGCCTACGGAATCCAACTCAACCACAGACGCACGAGCCAGGTCAGAACCGCTGCAGTTAAACAAAGCTGGGCAACCAAATGGGACACATGGATGAGCGCATAGCATGCAATAACTATGTGAACACACACACATGATTTATACAGATCCATATAGTCTATTTGTATTCTCAATCTCTGAAAGCCTTACCAGTATTATTATATTCAACGCTTCTGTCAAACTGACGCACTCACACATTTCTGCAGTTGTGTCACAGTTTTTTTTTATGTGGATGTCTATGGTTGCGTTCATTTGAAGCTTTGCAGACATGCAGTTTTTGCGTAAATGCGAAGCTGAGGTTCAGTGGCAGTCTAGATCCTCACTGCCTCTTCTCTCCATCCCTCCCTGATCTCTCCTCTATCCCTCTCCTCCATCCCTCTCTTCTCTCTTCATCCTTCTCTCCTCTCTCCTCCATCCCTCTCTCCCCTCTCCTCCATCCCTCTCTCCCCTCTACTCTATCCCTCTCTCCCCTCTCCCCTCTACTCTATCCCTCTCTCCCCTCTCCACACTCCTCTATCCCTCTCTCCCCTCTCCTCTATCCCTCTCTCCCCTCACCCCTTTCCTCTATCCCTCTCTCCGGTTCAGGGAGGTGCTGCGGGAGGCTGATGGTGGCTCCCCAGACTCCATCCTGCAAGACTCTGCTCTAGACGAGAGCCAGAGGATGAGCAGCACCCTGGCCACCATGTGGATGGGCGCCCAGAACGGATGGTAAGAGAGGAGGGCAGCCAACGAGACCCAAAGGGTTCCGAGGCAGAGGACCGTCTGAGCCCTTTTGTCAAAAATGATTTCAGATTTACGGAGTTGAAAGTTCAGGGCTCCACCACAGGACATCCTCAACGTGTAGATGTTCGGTGCCATCTCATCCTTAAGCAGCTACACTAACATGATCAGTGTAGTAGGCAAGTGTAGTATGCGCCATGCCTTAAAACTGGAAAGTCCTGCAGAGAGTAAATTGAAAGATATTGGACCAACAGAGGCAGGGATGGATATTCAAGTTCTTAGAGGACAACCGTGACCATATGGTTCTTGAAGTTAAAGTCAATGTGAAGTGTACAATGTTCATACTTCTGACAGGTGGTGAAGCTTAGCCTATCGGTGGAGCCTTGACGTAAGATTCCCTATCTCCAGGTCAAGAATGATAGAACCATTACCTAGATCTTGTCTTGTCTCCTGGTTGAGATTTACTTAAAGGAGTCTGATTGATGTGCTTGCGTGTGTTTTTTACCTTCCAGTTTGTACGTTCACTCGGCGGTGGCGCGCTGGAAGAAGTGCCTTCATGCTGTCAAGCTGAAAGATTCCATCTTAAACATTGTGTAAGTATAAATGACTCTTCAGGCCAAACCCCAGCATCCAGTCAAACTGTGCTCCTGAATCATGCACTACATTACAGATGGTGAGACTAGGTCTCTGTATCAGATATATGTGATGTGAATACATAGCTCTGTGCGGGATCTTCCCATGTAGCAGATGCTTATAAAAATAGTCTACAGTATACATTTCATCTCAACACATTAGTCTAGCATTAGTTGAACTACTGGACTTGGGTCCTCTTCATTTTGGGGCGTCTTATGATGAGCCTGTAATGCTTCTCCCCTTTGCAGGCATGTGAAAGGCCGTGTCCTGGTAGCCCTGTCTGATGGGACTCTGGCCATCTTCCACAGAGGGCAAGGTAAGGAACAGATGTGATTCCACTGTCTTTTCCAATAGACACGTGTCCTTGTCAGTATACTCTTAGATTGGGCTGTTTTGTTTGCCTTTGTCTGGAGGCAGCAATTCTTTCTCAGCCTGGCGTAGCTGACACCTGTGTGTGTGTGTGTGTGTGTGTGGGGGTGTGTGTATGATTTTGTGTGTGTTTGTGTGTGTTTGTGTGTGTGTGTGTGTGTGTGTGTGTGTGTGTGTGTGTGTGTGTGTGTGTGTGTGTGTGTGTGTGTATGTGTGTTGATGTGCCTCACCCTGCAGACTGCCAGTGGGACCTGACCAACTACCACCTGCTGGACCTGGGCCGGCCGCACCACTCCATCCGCTGCATGACGGTTGTCCATGATAAGGTGTGGTGTGGCTACCGCAACAAGATCTACATCATCCACCCCAAGGCCATGAGGATAGAGGTACACATCACACCTGTCTGTTCCCAGCTACATGTCAGATATTGTGGAGCTTGTGGAAAAGTGTTTGGATTGGTTAGAGTAAGAGTTAGGTGTGAGTGTTGGTGTAGGGATTTGGGGTTGGACTGAAGCTAAAAGTAATCACACACAGTTCTCATGCTCGTCGTATCTCAATGTGGGATGATACTCTGTCAGATTTCCCTGAGAAGGTGAAAAATAGTTTTGTAATTGAGCCTCGCTGTGCTGAAAACTGCTGGGCACCTGTGGAGAACTGTGTTGCTGTAGAGCAGTGGTCCCCAACCACCGGGCCGTGGCCCGGTACCGGTCCGTGAGGCATTTGTTACCGGGCCGCACAGAAAGAATAAATAAGTTATATCAATTCCGCTGTATTAATTATTAGCGTCTGAAAATCGCGCTGATTTTCCCGGACGTCAAATTCGCCTGTGCCTCTTGTCAAAGCCCGCAAACTAGCGAAAATTAGTAAAAAAAAAACATCTTTGGAGAGCTTCTTTGCAAAGATGAAAAGGCCAACTAAGGAGCCAAAAGAGGACCCTACGACCTTCAAAAGAGAAAGCTTCTTTTAACAGACAATACCAGGAGTCATAGGCCTACTTAAAATACGGGTTTATCGCAACAGGTGATTCTCACGCACCAAGTCCGCTCTGTTTAATATGTGGCGACAAGCTAGCAAACGAGCCAATGAAGCCTTTAAAACTGCTTCGGCACATGGAGACCAAGCACTGATTCAGAGTTATGGTGAGTTGTATTTTTCATGCACTTAACGTTCGTTATACAATGGTGTTGGCCGCAAATTAACTCCACCTAACGTTAATGTTAGCTTTTGTGTATGAGCAGACCGGGCTTCATTCTATAAAACTCGCGCTTGCCTCACGGGTGCAATTGATTGATTCACATCAATATGAATGGATGACGTGACTAACAAGAGGTGTAAAATGACACCTTGAAGCCGGTTCCGTGAAAAAAAATGCCTACATTAAAGCGGTCCGTGGTGCAAAAAAGGTTGAGGACCCCTGCTGTAGAGTTTCATATCATGCAGAGCCCGTTCTGCTGTTTGCAGAAATCCTTCGATGCCCACCCTCGCAAAGAGAGCCAGGTACGACAGCTGGCATGGGTGGGGGACGGCATCTGGGTGTCCATCCGACTGGACTCCACCCTCCGCCTCTTCCATGCCCACACCTTCCAGCACCTCCAGGATGTGGACATCGAGCCGTACGTCAGCAAGATGCTGGGTAAGGACACACTACATTTTGCACACACAGCAACCCACAGCCTGATAAACCTACCCAGGATAGTTTCCTTCAAATGTGATGTATATATTTAATTAATCTGTCTATTTATCATAAAATATTTCAAATTACCATGAAGAACATGTGGTTTAACCATATGGGATTGCTTCAAACATGATATAATGTATGTTTGATAGATTAGATTAGATTAGATTAGATTCAACTTTATTGTCATTGCACAGAGTACAAGTACTGAGACAACGAAATGCAGTTTAGCATCCAACCAGAAGTGCAAAATAGCAATAAAAGTGCAGAGTATGTGCAAATGTAAAGTGGAATAAGTGAAAAAATATGATATGTACAGTAAGAGGTAGAATATGACACAGAATTGTAATATAAACAGAATTGAGACTAGCAGCAATTGAGGTAGAAGTGAGGTATGATAAGTATATAAAGTGCCGGTGTAAGTATACTGGTGGTAATAAGTGAACTGTCACAGGGGGAGGTGTGTGAAGGGGTGGGGGGGGTGGGCTATCCCCGTGGAGCAGAGTTCAGTAGGGTGACAGCCGCAGGGATTAAGCTGTTCTTGAACCTGCTGGTACGGGAACGGAGGACCCTGTAGCGCCTCCCAGAGGGGAGGAGGACAAACAGTCTGTGGCTGGGGTGTGAGCTGTCCTTGACGATGCTGTGCGCCCTCCGCAGACATCTCATGCTCTGGAAAGCCTCAATGGTATAGACAGGTATAGAGAAAGAGAGAGATTACTGTATTGATCCCCAAAAGGGAGCAATTCACGTAAATCACAAAAGAACACAAAAACAGAGAACCCCCCCCCCCCCCCCCCCACAGAACTAACAAATGGATGTTCAAACTACTATACTACTAGATCAACTAAAATAAAAATACAGAATTTGCGATATAGCTTCAACTGTGCAAATTATATCTCAAAATGATTTGTTAATGCACGTACCATTATCCAGAAGTATGCAGAATTTACAAATGTGTTTTTCGATTCACAAATACAAAACTCCTTACTGATGATTTAGAAGTTATAATTTGATTACACATACTATGATTTATACAAATTAATGTCTATTTGTAAATATATACTTTATAATTTGTAAAAACACATCATACTTTGCATGTGTATTTGTTGTGAAATGTGATTTGTAAATCTGTAATTCTGTGTGTGAAGTGTTAAATCTGCATTTGTGGATCATCCAACACATGCATTCATCCCATTTTATTGGGATGAGACGTCATTTTCTTGTTGCTTTTTTGCGATCCACACACAAATAGGTCTTGATCCACACAAATGTTTTTTTCAGAAGTGTAATGTGTGATGTTGAGGGGAAAGTTTACTGTGTGGGTAGCTGTTGATTGAGCCGCACCTATCCTTCTCAGGCACGGGCAAGCTGGGCTTCTCCTTCGTGAGGATCACCGCACTCATGGTGTCCTGCAGCAAGCTGTGGGTGGGAACAGGGAACGGCGTCATCATCTCCATCCCCCTCTCAGACGGTAAGAGAACCAAGAACACCCGGGTTTCCCACAGCCACAATTTCAGGACATCCAATATGGATGTTGTACTGGTAGTGTAATGAAGTGCCATTAAATAAAGCCATTCAGACATATTATATTCATCTGCTCATACATTGGCTTTTACACGCTGCAGCACAGGTCAGTCATTAAGTTAAACGTCTCTAAAGCTGTAGATGCATGATAAGATATGAATATCACTGCGACTGTGGATTAATTAAGTAAATGTTTCAGCTGATTTTTTGCTTGTGTTCACTCAAAATAATGTTAGCTGAAAGTTATATCTAGAAGTTCTGCCACTAATACCCCTTTCGTTATAAACGTTGCTCACAGAAATGGCACATTGTACCCATATTTAGAGCAAATGATGGCAGCACAAGCAAGCTAGGATTTTATTTCTCTTGCTGTCGTTTGGTTTGTATTGAGACATATATGACTGCATCTCGTGACTGATGCTTGTGCGATCACATAATTAAATGGCACCACAATGGAAGACACAGAGGTGTCTGAGCCATTGTGTAAAGTTTAGGTTATATTTGGGAAAAAGGGTTAATTACTCTTGTGTAAGTAACCTATCTCTTGGGTGTTAATGAGTTTTAGCCACAAACAGCGTTAGGCATCGTACCATATGTTTTGACTTGAACTGAGCTTAGTAGTATCTGGTAGATCTGTAGAACATCACATCAGCCTCGTATAAGTGCTTTTAACAATATTGTATCTCAGATCATAGTAAAAAATGAACAATAACTATACATAATACTATAATAAAATAAAAAAAATATAGGGCTTGTAACAAGTACATTAGGATGACTTAAGAGGTAAGTCTTTAAACACTTTCTGATAGTCTTTGAATGTACCATGGCTGTCACTTTATTGGATAGAACTACGTAGGTAGGTCATTCCACCACTGAGGTACCACTAATGAAAGAGTCTTGATTGTCATCTCTTGCTGTGGAGAGAAGGCAAACCCATGTTTATTCAGAAGAACAAAGTAGTCGGGATCTTCCTATACCTTTGTCAGCATCCATGTAATTGCATAGGTTACGGTTTGCAATGGCTGACTTCTGCTACAGCGCCTGGTTTTACTGATCCTCATGGTAACTGCTTATTTAGTCAAACCAAAACTAATGCTAGCACAGCTGTGGTGGATCTGAGCTCTTAGCTTGTAACTCCGGCTCCAAAGAGATATATTTCTCTTCCATGTAGGGTCCATTTATTACTCGTGTAATTAATGCTGTCTGTCTCTCTTGATTTATCTAGTCCCATTGTAGCTGCAAAGCCAACCTTAGTTAGCAAAACCAAAGCTAACGCTACCAAGGTTAGCTGAATTCTTGACTTTGTCACACACATTCAGCAGACGGTGCCTAACTGTATGTGTCTTCCTCCCTGTACCAGGAAACAAATCAGCCAGCGGCACCCCGAGCCGCCCTGGCCGTGCTGTCCGTTTCTATGGAGAAGAGAGTGTGGACAATGCCACGCCAGGCTCCTTCGTGCCCTATTGCTCCATGGCCCACGCTCAGCTCTGTTTCCATGGCCACCGAGATGCAGTCAAGTTCTTTGTAGCAGCGCCAGGTTAGTGGTAACATCTCACAAGTCATGTGCTCTCTCATGGCATTTACTGCAGAATACTTAATGAGGGACTACAAGTTACTTTAGAGGTCAGTGTCAATGTGAAGACATCACACTCTGAACAAGAGGCACTGAAACAGCTCCCAGTTTAAAATTGTCCTTTTTAAAAAGGGTTTGATCGGCTAGATGATAATTGAGGTACTTAATCCTTCTGTTGGTTCTGATCTTGCCTTGATACTGAACTGGACACCCCTAAAGGATCCCAGGCCAGCTTGCTTAACTTGCTCACTCTAAGCCACTATTACCCACCACTTCTGCTGTGTGTGTGTGTGTGTGTGTGTGCGTGTGCGT
Source organism: Sprattus sprattus (assembly GCF_963457725.1). Taxonomy (NCBI): domain Eukaryota; kingdom Metazoa; phylum Chordata; class Actinopteri; order Clupeiformes; family Clupeidae; genus Sprattus; species Sprattus sprattus. Next base: position 20,386,504 of record NC_137916.1, read on the forward strand.
GTGCGTGTGCGTGTGCGTGTGTGTGTGTGGGCGTACTCCTCTCCAGGTCAGGTGTCTGTCCCTGGCTTAGCAAGTGTGGAGGTGGGCCCAGCAGACCCTGAGGCCCTGTCGACAGATGCCCAAACACAGCAGCTACCCCAGAGCATGCTGGTGATGAGCGGTGGTGAGGGGTACATCGACTTTAGACAGGGTGAGCAACTTCAAAGACCCACACACCAACACACACAGATGTTCTTGCACTCGCATACATACACAAACACACACACACTCACATGTGACATGGTTTTTAACTCTCACCCCCCATCTCTCTCTCTCTCTCTCTCTCTCTCTCTCTTCCTCATACCCTCTCTGCCCCCTTTCTCTCTATCTCTCCCCCTCACACCCTCTCTGCCCCCTTTCTCTCTCTTTCTCTCTCCCTCTCTCCCTCATACCCTCTCTGCCACCCTTCTCTCTCTCTCTGTCAGGTGATGAAGGTGGGGAGACGGACGAGCCTCTGGACTCCACCATGATGCGACCAGCGGGCGCCACCAAGACCGAGCGCAGCCACATCATCGTCTGGCAGGTTGCCACTGGTGACGAGTGAGAGCCCCAACAGCCCTCCGACTCCCCTACCCTACCGGCCTCAGCGTCGGCCTTGGGTTCGACAGAGCACTCCACCCCCCGGCAGCCTGCACGGCCCGCATACACACATACACACACACACCTGTTCAACAGTCCCCTCATCATTATCATTGTCTTTTGCATTCTTATTACTATTACTGATAGTCTGATTATAATTATGATCATTATTATTACTATTATTATTATTGATGTTACTCTTCCTTAGCGCCGCTGGGGTACGTCGCTGCCTCGCCATGGCGTTTTACTAGGTAGGGGACCGTGCAGAAGTCTGGGGGGTGTTCCGTCCACAGATATGTCCTCCCGCCGTTGGCTCTGGTTTCCCAGAAGCTCTTATGCCTGCAGGGAAGGGGCAGGGGTTATAGGAGTTACTGTACAGTCAAGCCTAGTGCCACACACTCAAAAGGAACCGACGCGATGATGTACGCTCCGAACAAGAACAAAAGGGAACAGTGAAGTTGTTTGGTAATGTTTTTTTATTAGACTTTATTCGTTTTTCTCCCCTCCTACGTTTTTCTCGAAAAAATATTTTTGTACATATGTGTGTATCATTGCCGATGTGTGTGTATGTATGTATGTATGTATGTATGTATGTATGTATGTATGTATGTATGTATGTATGTATGTATGTATGTATGTATGTATGTATGTATGTATGTATGTATGTATGTATGTATGTATGTATGTATGTATGTATGTATGTATGTATGTATGTATGTATGTATGAATGAATGTATGTATGTATGTATGTATGTGTATGTATGTATGTGTGTATGTCTAATTGGGTGTGTGTATGTGTTTATGCTTGTGCCTCACTGACAGGACCTTCCTCTCCACCATGCCAGAGTTGATTTCCTTGGTTATTGTGACGCTGCCGTCATGTTTGTGTGTGTGTTGTGGTAGAGCTGTAGGAACACACATGTGGAGACTCTGTCGGGTTGTAACAGTCTTATAGCCGGCACTTTAGAAACTCTGTGAAGAAGAAGCAAGCGTGGCAAAACCCTTAGGCCGTCAGGAAACGTTAGCATGCACATAACTTTACTCCTTACCCTCCTTATCACTGTTAGGAACTCAGTGAAGAAAGACAGCTGCCCAAAGTTACCAAAGGACATGACGTTACTTAGCAGCCTAGCTAGTTCCTACTTCCCCCTTTCCCAGTCTTCTCTGTGCAATGACATGGACTCATACGGGATGTCTGTTTTTTGGGGCCACGCTTTTTGGGACTTGCGTTTGCTTCCGACAGGGAATATTAACGTGACCCCCCTTTTTTTTTCTTTTGTACATTGCACCTTAAGGTAGTACTCCACAGCACTAAGGGAGCGTCTGCAAACGTGTTGTCCTGTCGTTGCTCTTGAGAAACACTCCTTTAGTGTGGTGACCTGTGCATTTCCGAGACTCTGAAGCCAGTGTGAGCGGTTACATTTCGAATGATCCCTGTCGGAGGGTCATGGGTTATGTGTCTGTACCGTTGTCTTCTGTAAGACACTTTAATCTGTGTGTAGGTGCGGCGTCCCTTACGAGAATGCGGGATTGACTGATGCTTGATTCCTTTTTTTGTAAATGAACAGTCAGGTTGGGGAAACACCCTAACTGAGAAATGTTTTTGATTTTCTTTGTAACTGATATGAAGAAGAAAAAAAGAGGAACAAATGTTTCATATCGTGTTGTTGCCATTCCAGTATTTATTTTTCTTAATGAACTTTGCTGGTTCAGAATGTAACTTTATACACTCGAAACAACAGTATATTCTAGAACAATATTACTTGTATGAAT
>NC_137916.1:20393894-20396394 GCF_963457725.1 Sprattus sprattus
GGCTTACTATAAAGATCAGTAACCCTGCAGTCAACATGTTCCATCCATGCTCACTAGTCTGCCCCTTCATAGTCCCACAATCTGCCTGAACTCTCCTGAGCCAGTTGTTTAAAGCAGCAGTGTGGGGGTTTGGTCTAAAACTGACTAGCTAACTACCAAATAGGCATGCAAAGCCTCACAAACACCAACAACCACACTGTTAGCACTGATACAAGCATGCTAGCATGCTCACTGTTGTCTTAAAATTTAAGATACCAAAAATTGCCTATAAAAACATTTTATAGTTGCCTATAAAAACATACCTCAAAAGTGGTACATTTTTGCATACGGTTGTTTTAATGGCAGTTTTTCTAAAACAAAGGGTGGCAATCCACAAATAACCGAGACCTCAGTTACCACTTCTCCGCTGGTGGTGGCTAACATGTTCTGGCGTCATACATGCCTACATCCGAGTGTAATTGTTTTGCCCTATTGATTCCTTCTGGACTGATAGACTCGTTTACTATGTCAACAGTCCCACACAGTTAGTACACTCATACTCTCCCTGAATGCCACTTTCTCTTCTGATTAACTAGGCCCTGGTGCGTGTGTGTTAGTGAGTGATAGCGAGGAACAGAGAAATCCCATTCTATGTTCTACAGAGACCCTCTGGCTCAGGCAGAGCCTTCCTACCGGCCCACCGCTGTTACGTGTCTGCCCTCAAGTGTGGTGACTCACACATGCCCGTCACCGCATGAGCAACCACTGTTATGAAACAGCCCCAACTTTCCCTCAGGAACACACATACACCGACACACACACACACACACACACACACACACACACACACACACATACACCGACACACACACACACACACACACATACACCGACTCATAGACACACACACACACACACACACACACACACACACACACACACACACACACACACACACACACACACACATACACCGACACACATACACCGACACATAGACACACACACACACACACACACACACACACACACACACACACACACACACACACACACACACACACATACACCGACACACACACACACACACACACACACACACACACACATACACCGACACACACACACACACACACACACACACACACACACACACACACACACACACACATACACCGACACACACACACACACACACACACACACACACACATACACCGACACACACACACACACACACACACACACACACACATACACCGCCACACACACACACACACACACACACACACACACACATACACCGACACACACACACACACACACACACATACGCCGACACATAGACACACACACACACACACACACACACACACACACATACGCCGACACATAGACACACACACACACACACACACACACACACACACACACAGCCACAGATGGACACACACACAGATGGACACACATGCACGGACACAAATCCACACAAACACTGAGGGATACACAGATTCAGTCAGTTTCACAGTTACTCAAAAATTAGGAGACAATAGGATGTTTTTCAGTGGATGAGGCAGTTACAGATCAGGTAGGTGTGTGTGTGTGTGTGTGTGTGTGTGTGTGTGTGTGTGTGTGTGTGTATGTGTGTGTGTGTGTGTGTGTGTGTGTGTGTGTGCACTTGCTCCTGTCGGTGACGTCAGCAGGCCAGTGGAGCATGACAGCTCTAAGGTCCATGCCTCTACACTGCCCTACCTGCAAGGGATCGTGGGTGTTATTGCTGACACCCCCACTCCCATTATTCTCCCCGGAGGACACGGCTCTCATTTCATGGATGACAGTGATGCTCGCTCTCTCTCTCTCTCTTTTTCTCTCCCTTGCTCTCTCTCTCTCGCTATCTCTCTTGCTAAGTCCTTTGCTCTCTTTGTCTATCTCTCTCTCCATCGTTCTCTCTCTTTGACTCTTTCCCCCTCTTTCGCTCTCCTACCCTGCATACATATATGACTTTTATCCTCAGAGGCATTTTCTCTTACAATGCCAATGTAGCATATTTTGTCCAAAACATCCTTATTTTCAAGAAACTCAGTGTTCTTCACTAGAACTGCCCCTACATCACTCACTCCAAGAGGAAGGAGGCTATGGCACACACACGCTCACTCTATATGTATGGATAAGTGAGTGTGTGTATGGGGAGGGGTGCAAAAGGGAGAGAAGAAGTGGCAAGAGTGCATTCTATACATCCACAAACTATACATCCATAAGGCTATGTTGAATTCTCTCTGTACCCTTCTAAGGTCCCCAGTGTGTGCCTTTCTTTCGGCTTGTCTTTCTCTCTGTCTTTTCCTCACTTTATGTCTTCCTTTCACCTACCTCCATTCCCTCTGTTGGCGTGCCCAAATGGTAGGGAGGCTCCCTGTGGCAGTGAGGAGTGCCAAGCCATGCCAGGGACATGCCCACTTGCTCAGGTACGTGCTGGTGCCAGAGCTGAAGCTGAAGTGGCCACTGAGCTAAGCTGGTGGAGATG